>NC_051086.1:33607251-33729136 GCF_004664715.2 Peromyscus leucopus | reverse complement strand
ATCTGCCCAAGGTCACACAGAAGTCCTGATCCGATTTCCCCTCCACTACCCAGGGCCATGAAGCAGGCTGTGAGCCACCTCCTCCATTCAGGGCAAACCCTGAGGCAATGCCGGGTGCTCCCGCAGACCCTGAAATAGAGCCGCATTGCCACATAAGACACCCAGGAGACATGAGGAGGCTGGAAGCCAATTCCAGAACTGCTGGGCAAGGCCGCCGCCAGCCACGGCATCAGGGAAGCCTCTGGCTGCCTCTGAAATCCAAGAAGCGGGGACAGGAGGGGAGGGCACCAGACAAAAGCCTTGGCAGCTCAGGGTGGGGGGGGAAGGGGAGGAAAACGAGAAGCAGCCCAAGGATGGCAAAGGAGAACTCAAAGGCAGTGAGTCCACTGTTCCAGCGTATGGCTCCTTCTGGGGCTGGGGGGAGGGCTAGGAGAAACTGGTATTTTATCCAAAAGCTGGGACCCAACCCGGCTATCGGGTTCCAACAAGCAATCTCCTAGCCTAGATGCTCAGAGAGTCCCATGCCTACCTGGGGCCCGAGACTGGAGCCTGAGACCTGAGGCTTCTGGGCTGAATACACCCCAGGGTCAAAACCTACTGCCTCTGCAAAGCTGGGATGCCTCACCAACACCACGACTGCCAGGCTGCCAGGGGCTGCTCAGGAAGTGACAGAAGCCTGGTGCCCTCCAGAGGCAAGCACAGGCCAGCGGTGGCAGAGAGCTGGGTCTGTGTCTAACTAAAATCCATCAGCTATCCCCCGCACTGCTAACAGGCCTTTGGCTGGCTGGCTTCCCTCCTAAGTAGCTGTGAAGGGAAATGGCCTGGCAGAAAGAAAGAGAGTGGAGGAGGGGTCCCAGGCTCCCCACCTCCCCCAATAAGAACTTGGAAAGGAAAGGCTAGCTGGAAGCCAGTCATCAACACACTGGTCCATACCTTCACCTGAACACTGGGTCCTGTCACAGGCCACAGCACCCATCACGGTCTAGAGGGACCACACTCTACTCCTGGCTCGGGAAGCTTCCTGGAGAACTCTTAACCAAGCTGGGAGAAGAGGCTGGGAACAGCCAGCCCTGACAGCCAGCAGCGTGCGTGCCCAGTGCAGCCACAGTGACCACCGCTGTGCATCGCGGCCTCTGGCCACCTGTTGCGATGCAACCTAACTATGTTTCCCGCTCAGTACAACTTAAAAGACAGTGATGCGTGCTCAGTCACAGGACACATTGTGAGAAATGTAACTTTAGGGGAGCCTTCAGGCTTCACACGAACGGAGATGCTCTAGGTCAGTCACTTGGCTTCCTGGGGCACTTGATGCACTGTTACGCATGGAAACGCAGGCCTAAGATAGCTCGACTGATAAAGTGCTTGTCTTGAAAGCATGAGGGCGGGAGTTCAATTCCCCAAAACCTAGGTGGAAAAAAAGTGGTGATGGGGTGCGCTGCAATTTCAGCGCTGGGAAAGCAGAGATTGGAGGATTAGAGGGTCCTGAGGGCTCACTATCCACCAGAGTGGGAGGGAACAACACACACACACACACACACACACACACACACACACACACACACACACACACACACCCTCAACAGCAGTTTTACGGTTCTAGGAGCCTTCCTGCCTCAGCGTCCATGGAGCAGTCATGTGACCGTGTCTGACCAATCAAAGCTTGGCTCCCCTCAGCTACAAACTGAACCAATGAGAACCAGCCTTAGACTTTAACTGCAACCTCCTCCGGGAAAAGGCCCGCCTCTCAGCTCCGGTTGGTGTCCAGTGACACAGGTGAACTATTGAGGCAGGCCACCGAGGGGAAGGAGCAGTGATTCAAGAGTAAAGTGGCCGAGCCGATCCACACTACACTTCCTGTCACGTGCTGTCCCAGGAATCTGGGCCTGCGGACAGCTTTCGGTGAAGGATGAGCTGCGGAATAGTAGAAAGGACGGAAGCAAGCCGTCCTCCAGACCCACCCCCAAAGTAGAAATTAAAGGATGTACTGTGTCCATGGGAGGGAGAGGGACGCGGTCATCTCCGTCCCTGGCCAGGCACTCTAGACAGCTCCCCAGCCACAAAAACCACTCCTGCAATCCTGCAAAGGACCAATCCACACCGAGGAGGCTGCTGGCCAGCCCCTCTTCTCTCCTTCCAAAATGGAAATCGTTTCCACATCTTGACTAATTGTGTTCAGGTGGGGAGGTGGCGTGTGGCGCCTGCATCTGCGTGCATGTCCACCCCCAGCTCTGGCGCCTGCCCCAGGAATGCTCCTTGGCAGGGAGGGATGGAGGACCCCGGCCTCTTTCCGCGTCCAGGGGGCCCTGGGTGATGTCAGCCGCCCTTGGCGTCTTCCCGTAAACATCTGTTCTCCTTATTCTGACCCAGGAATTCCATTTCAAAAGAGTCATGGCCTCATCTGGCAGTGAGTCCCAGGCCGATTATGGTCTGGGGCAGGGACAGCATCCTCTCCTGACTGGCGCCCCTCCCCCGGTCCTGCCTCCTCGACCCACACTCAGCCCAAGCCCCTCCCATAAAGCCCTCCAGAGTGATTAATATCCTTGCTGCATTCTGTATGCTTCCAGCCAGTTTCACACTCTGTTCCCGCTCCAAGCGCCGCGAGGAAAATATTACCTTGCGGTGACAAAGGCTGTTGGCTACTGAGCGCCAGCTATGGGCCTTCCCTCACCGAATTTTCACCTTAACCCACCACAGCAGTTCGTGCTCAACTTTTACCCTTCATAGATGACAAATGGGCATGTCCACCAGAGAGGGAAGGAGCCAGAATCGAGCATACCTACGCAGTGCAGCAGGCTCAAGGCTGACATCAGTGCACAGAGGCTTACAGGAGCTGACAACCCATAAACTGAAATCCTGGGCAGGAAGGAGGGAGCGGGAAGTGAGACACCACGGCTCTCGAAAAGGTACCTATCTCAATGTAAGAGAGGAACCTCGGGGCGTGTACCCAGGGGCTGAGCAGGGAACTGACGCAGAGGTGGGCAGCATGATGATAAATAGCGGTGAAGACCGAGGTGCCAGGAGCCACTGGGCCCTTCTGGGGGACTCCAGCTCTGTCATTCCCAGCCCCAGGAACACAAGCCTAGAAGATCTCCCAGATTCTCAAGACGATAGAGATCTGGAACTTCACGAGCAACGTGTCAAAGACTGAGATGGCTGAACAAAACTCATTGGTGGGGTGTCACAGCACAGAGCCCATCGGTTCCAGTTCACAAGCTCTGCCCTGCATGATGGGACCCCTAGAATTCGGAGAATTCCATCCTCAGTATGAAGCAAGGGAGGGACTCCATCGGGGCTCCTAGGTCCACATTCATCCCACGTTGTCCAGGACACACCACTGCATCTGCTGATCAGGCTTTTCCTAAGAGTGCCTCACCAAACTGATGCCTACCGGGAACTTGTGGCAGTCTGTCAAAAGCAGCAAGCCCAGGCACGCTGCTCCACAGCCACATGGGGCTAAAGGACAGGGTGACATGTAGGTGCCTGACCTAAAAGCCAGATTAGCCACTGCTGTTTGTGCCCCCCAGAACCACTGACTGCATAGACAGGTCCTGTGTCTGTAGGTTTTCTTGGTACCACAGATCAACGGGTGAAAAGTTCTGGCCAGTGGCTAAGTGAACACAGGCGCTCCATGCTGGGCCAGCATTTGCCCACTGGGGCCCACCAGCAGCAGCATTCACTGGAAAAGAAACAGGGCCCACGTGGTAATTCCCTTACATGTTGAGCTGGACGTGCTGAGACCATGGCTGAAGTTCTCATGCCAAATGACAGTCGTTCCTTCCACACTCCCATGTAATAAGACATGAAATAAATAAATATTGAAAAAGAAGAGACCAAAATATTATGATTTGCAGATGACTGCATATTCCCCCCCCAAAAAAAAAACCACTCCCAACTCCAAAATGAAAACAACACGGAGAAGTTCCTGAAAATATCCAGAAGTGAAATAAATGCAGTTACTTGTAGATCTAGGAATGCAAACATGAGAAACGGCCAAGGAAGGGATTTATTTTGAAGGGGTTTTTTTCCTTTTCATGATTCTGTTTCATGTCTGTGCCTTTATAATAATAGAAGACTGTTTGGCTGGAAGACATGGGAAGAGGAAAGTCACTGGGTACAGATGATGAAAGGCAAAGTGGGACTGGGGAGAGCCTCATCATAAGAACGGCAATTACGGGGTCCTGGAGTCTCTCCTCAGCTGTGGTTGTAGAGTGTCGAGCTGCAGTTCCTCAATGCACGTAACCTCTGTGCTAACAGATCATTTTGAGCTCTGCCCATTGGGAATGAAGATGTCTAAGTGGAGAGTGTCATTAGTCTGGAACAAGCAGGTCCCACATGTTCAGAGCAAAGGGTCACGTGTGAATCATAAATCCAAAGTGTTCTTAAATATCTATAATAAGCTGCTATAAAACACAATGGAAAAGATCCTTATTCGATGCCAATAAATTTCTAAAACTCTTTCCCATAAAGCCACTGGGAGGTAGTGAGAGATATTTGAGTTAATGTTCTTATTTCCCTTAGACGATTAAACACCATGAACACATCCCTGGCTCATTCGAAGAGATTTGCTAAGGTCCCATAGCATGCTGGGTACAACCCTTGCAGTGCATTAGTGCCTCAAACCAAGGTCTACTCGGTTTTTTGTGTAAAGTCATGAGAAAATAAACTCAAAATCCATTTGGAGACCAGGCAAAAACAGCCACAACAACTTTTAAGTCCCGATGGTGACATTTGCCCTTTCAGGCATTTGAATACATCTTTAAGCAATGGTAATTTTAAAAGCCCAGAACTAGGTATAAAAGAAAAGTAAGACCAGAAATAAACCAATCACCTCCTCAAACCTCATGGATGATGGAGTATCCATCCCAAATCATTGGTCAGTGAATGGTGCTGAGATAGCAAAATTGGCAAATCAGAAAATTTAAAAAAAAAAAAAAAAAAAAAAGTGACTGCTGGAGGCCAGCTCAAATACAGTGCATGAAACACACTTCATTTGAATTAAAGGAGTTAAATATTTAAAGAAAGTAAATGGAAACTTAGGCACGGTGGTACGCACCTATAATCCCAGCTCTTGGAAGGTGGTGACAGGAAGATCAGGAGTTCAAAGCCAGCTTCAGCTACATGGGGAGTTCAAGGCCAGCCTGGGCTATGTGAGGTGTCTCGAAAAAGAAGAAGAGGAAGGGTGGACTCTGGAGAGATAGCTCCAAGGTTAAGAGCATATACTATTCTTGCTAAGGGCCCATGTTAGGTAGCTCATGACTGCCTGCAGCTCCAAAGAGATCTAACTCTTTTGGCCTCTGTAGACACTGCACTCATGTACACAGACACACATGCACACAATTAAAGATAAGACAGTTTTTAAATAAAGAAGAAAGAAAGGGGATGTAGAGGAGCAAGCCTGGAACAGATGTGTGAGTGGCAGGTCACTCACTGCCACACCAAGACAATGGAGGGACAGATCTGTGAAGGACTGGTGATTCCCACACCAAGACAATGGAGGGAATAAGTAGGAAAAACCAGTGGAACAGGCCACACACAACAAGGAAGCTGCAAGGGAAATGCCATAAATACAAATCCACAAACCAAGTCAGCGAAGGATCAGTGCTAAGGAAGGTCCATCGGCTTCAGAAGCGGGAAGACACAAGACAACAACCACTGGTCTCACAGAAACATCAGGTTCATCAATAACAAGGCCTTCCTAGCCCACACTATCAGCCAAATGCTGTACCCAGGGCCAAAAGTCCCAGGCTAGCCCAGCCTCAGCAACCTCTGCAGTTCCACAGGATCCCAGAAAAAGACCTAAAAGAAGGCTGTGAGGCCAGGGGCCCATCAGTAAAGCCTAACCTGAAGAAGGAGCAAGCAGCTGCCCACCTCTGCCAAGCCTTGGCTGTGCTCAATCCTGGTGTGTCCGTTTTAGCCACCGGAGGTCACACATCAGGGCCCAAGCTGCCCCCAAAAGCAGAGCCAGAAGCCCCCTGGGACTACCATTAGCTTTGGCCCTCGTAGACACTCCTCAGAGAGAAAAACACAACAACTCCGGTGACCTTGATGGAGGATGGATGTCAGGTGTTTCTTCCGAATGAAGACTCACCAGTCTTGAGGGCCTGCTGTCCCCAGCCAGCTCCCACAGAAGGGATAATGCCCCAAAGCCACACCATCCTCTCTGCGGTAAGAGAGAAGCCATAAAGGAGAGCTGCTTACGAGCTTGCTCATTGCCCAGTTTACTCAGTTCGCTCTCTTCTGTACCCAGGACTACCTGCCCAGGGAGAGCACTGCTATGTAGCTCACCAGCTGTGCCTTCCTAAATCAATCACTGCTCAAGAAAACGCCCCCATAGACTTGCCTACGGGTCAATCTGATGGAGGCATTTTCTCAATTAAGATTCCCTCTTCCCAGGTATGTCTAGGTTTGTATCGAGTTGCAAACACCGTCCACTGCACCTGGACAAGAATTAACCTTGCTCGTGCGTGTGTGTGTGTGTGTGTGTGTGTGTGTGTGTGTGTGTGTGTGTGGTGATGTGTACCACCAAGGAGGGCAAAGTTCTGCCTCAAGTTCTGGTTGTAGAGGAAGGAGCCCAGGCTTTGTGATTCTGGGTGGGTCGCTCCTCTTTTCCCAACCCGACTTCCTCTCAGCAGATGGTGATGACTTCTTACAGTACCCATGAGCACTGGGGGCCCAAGATAAGAGGATGGGACTCCTGGAGCTGATGTGTACACAAGAAAGTGTAGGTACAGACTCGGGCAGGAGTGAGTGGCCTGTGACGGAGGGCCCCACCTGCAAAGGGTGTCCGTCCCCAGTCCTGATGATGAAGGAATCTAGGGAAGGAGAGATGGGGGGAAGGAAGGCAGAGAAAGGGGGAGAGAAAGCAGGGATGAGGGTGGGAAAGGGGAAATGAGCTGGAGGGGGAGAGAGGGAAGAACAGAAGGAATAGAGGGAAGGGAGAGGGGACCAGGAAGAGAGCAAAAAAAAAGGAAGGAAGAAAGGGAGGAAAAGGAGGAGAGCTAGGACCCAGCACTCCCCAGCTCCCCTCCCCTCATGTCCACAGAGAGAGGAGGGGAGGAGGGAGGGGAGGAGGGAGAGGAGGAGGAGCCCTTTGTTTGTGCTGTTGCATCTGGGGCTGCCCTGGGACCACCCTCCCTCTACCACAGCCCCAGGCTGTGTGTGGCTCTTCCAGGATCTGTTTTTGCTCACAACACTTCTGACACCCAAGGTGTGGTGGTCTCCCTGTCCCTATGGATCCTCCAAACCTCCGGGTGTCACGCATTTCTGGTCAGGACTGAGCTTGCCCACTCAAGGGACTCTGATGAGGTTCTGGTGCCTTCGGATGCTAGTGGGGTCCGTGGGGGAGGGGGGTCACAGAACTCCACACAGAACCAGCTGTTATAACCCAGGCCTTCCTGAGACAAGTCACATCTATTAGGTTGCTAGAAGGGTTCACAGGACGCGGGAAAGTACTTCACTTATGGTTGCTCAGCCAGATGTTGGAAGGGGAGAGAAGTTTCCATCCACGCACACTCCCCAACATGTTCACAGCCCAGAAGCTCGGGGAGCCCCACAGGGGATTCATAGTGCATAGCAGTAGAGCTAAAGGCAACAACCCTCCAATCCGATCCTGAACGCTGTCACAACCAGCTCCCCCATCTGAAGCTATGTGAGGGGGTCAGTCACCAGACATCTCATTAACATACGAAAGACAGTCTTATCCCTCTGCTGGTTCCAAGACTCTTAGAAGCCGTGGTATGAAAAACCAGGGCACTAAGACCAGGCCTAGAATAATTATAATAAAAGATGTTCCCATCGTCCCTTATCACTCCGGAAATTACAGAGTTCTGAGTCAGGAACCAGGATAAGGAACAAATGTGTGTGCTTTCTCTCACAAGCACAGCCTGGGACAGATCCATGCCGCCTTGAGATCCAGACTTCTGCTCATAGCCATTAAGTTCAGACTACTCCTGGGTGCAGAGCAGAAAGGGAGTCTCCCAGGGCTAGGGCTCTGGCAGGCAGAGAGGAGGACTACACCACAGTCCCAGTTAGTGCTCTAGAGTCAGTACTCAGTTCCCAGAACCAAGCACCAGGCACCGCCCTACCTGCTGTCCACCTACCTGTTAGCCCCTCTCGAGTGCACACAGCCTTGGAGACAGCCACGTCACTGAAGACGCCTCCCTTGGCAGGGCTCAGAATTTCCAGGTACGAGACCCCAGTGCCTCTCTAAGACATCACCTCCTTTCCTCCCAATCCACCCCTGTGATTTGCCTGTTGACATTCTCAATGAGGCCAGCTAGCCTTGCCCCCCCCCTTGCTCCTCAAGGACAGGAGGCAGTGTGTGTTCATTACTCCTACATTGCTGTGATAACACACGATGACCTTGTGGACGAGCTTGATTGGGGCTTACAGTTCTGGAGAGTCAGAGTTCAAGATGGTGAGGCAAAGGTATGGTGGCCAGGGCAGGAAGCTGAGGGCTCACATCTTGAACCACAAACACAAAGCAGAGAGTGTGTCCTGGGAATGGTGATAGGCTTCGAGACCTCAAATCCGCCTCTGGTGATATGCTTCCTCCAGCCAGGCCACACCTCCGAAACCTGCCCAAACAGTGCCACCAACTGGGAACCAAGTATTCAAATGCCTGAGACTAAGGTCAGGCAGCCTCAAAAATGGAGAAATGGAAGCCAAGCTCCCACCCTGGCTCCCTCCAGTCCTCCAACCCATTGCCTTCCCTTGGGTCGATGAGTACCCATAAGTCTCTCCTGTGAGGCATGTGACAAATACAGATCCCAGAACCTCAGTATGCAGCCTAGATGCGGTATTGTTCAAAACCTCCTAAATTCCATACCAGTCATGAGCAGACAGGCAGACCCCACAGTGGGAAAACAATTTTATTCTCTGCAGGACTGTCCACAGATTTCCAGTACCAGGGAACAGTCTTTGGGGGGGCGGGGGAAATCTGTTCTGGAAGGTTGTGAGAGATGAAGGGTACCTGCGGCCTGGGAGGACAGAGGCTTCATCAGCTGCAGGCTTCTGTATGGAGGGCTGAGAGGGGTTGCTCCCGAGAGGAGGATCGACATGCCACTGGGGTGGAGGAGGCTGCCAAATCAATGGCTCTATCCTATCAAGCCACAACACTGGGAGACGCATACTCCACCTGCCTTGGAAAAGTAACCCCCAACTCCCCACAAAGGTTTCCTGGGAGTGGGTTCGACTGCTGTCAGTGGAGACTGGCTTGAAATTCTGGGCCAGCAGAGTAGATAACCGTGAACTGGCAGAAACCCCCAGGCTGAGACTGCCCACCCCCAACTCAGAGCTGCAACATCACTCACTTGGGGGCCAGTGTGTTCAGACATTTTATCTCAATTTCTGCTCCTTTACTGATTAGAGAACTGGAATTCAGAGGATATTGCCTTCGCATGAAATCCATCTTAATCCTCAAGCAAGCCGCACACTGAGCAGAGAACTGCCAGGAGCGTTCCCAATAGTCAGGCGCAAAGGAGGGTGTGCCAACCCACTGCTCAACGTCACCGAAGTTTCTAGACAGTGCAGAATGGAAATGAGAGTCTACAATCACTGTTTTCAGGCAGTACAACTGTGTACCTAGAAACCTGAGGGAGTCCACAGAGATCAGTTCAAATTAATGCATCAAACTGCTTGATGAAAGATAATTACATAAAAAGCAACAACCGAGGGGAAAAATTCAATTCGCAAGGGCTGAAAGAAAACAAAAATCCTTGAAATAACCCTGATTTTTTTTAAAAAATGGATGAACTCTATGCAAAAATGTACGATGCTTTACTGAGCAGCATGGAAACAGAATTACACGAATTGGAGGACACATTGTGTTCCCAGCAAATATGACGGATTATGTCAATTCCTCCTTTAATTAGTTTTTAAGTTTAATTTAATGTCAATCAAATTCACAAGGGATTGTTGAACCTGACAAAACAATTCTAAAATTCACTGGAAAGAATAAACAGATGTGACCAGCCAAGACGAAGAACCCAGCCACATGTTCCTGAACGGCGCCAAACAACTGGTTTCATGACTCTGTGTGTGTGTGTGTGTGTGTGTGTGTGTGTGTGTGTGTGTGTGTGTGTGTGCCAGTGCATGTGTGTGTAAAAGCCAACAGGTATGTAGAGGCTAGAGACCAATGCCATGCATCATCTGCAATACTCCCCCCCCCTTTTTTTAAAAAAACAGTGTCTCTCAGTGAGCTTGGAGATCACCAATTTAGGTATTCTGACTATCTAGCAAGCCCCAAGGATCCTCCTGGCTCTGGGCATGGCACGCCTCTCTGAGCCTGGCTTTCCAGCTGGTCTTTCGAACTCAGGTCCTCATCAGGGCAAGCACTTTGCTGACTGAGCTGACTCTGCTAGGCCCCCACATTTTCAAAAGGAAAAAAATACAAATGAAATTAATTTCTAGACTAGATTTTGTTTAATCTAGTATCTTCAAACATTATTATCTGAAATGATAACCCATACTTTCAGTCTGTCTGGGAGGAACGGACATAAATCAACAGCAGAGTATTTGTCCGGCACATACAAAGCCCAGGATTCAACTCTCAACACCCGCCCCCTCCACACACACACAATGAAAATCTGTGAAATAGTTTCCTTTTGTGGGGATAGAAGAAGTGCTAAGTCTTGGAAACCCAGTGTGTATTGTATTTTCCATGCAGAATGCTTCTCAGTGCAGACCAGTGACATTTCAAATGTTCACAAACCTCGTGTGGCCTGTAGCTATTGTACTGGACAGTGAGGGCAGCATCCAAGCACTATAACCCTTAGATATTTGAAACTCTAATAATGAGCACTGCCTGGTATTGTTACAAGAACAGACAACCAGGGAAAAAAATGGAGTTCATCTGTGGAATTGCTTAACTTGAGGTTTTCTTTATAATCAACTGGTGTGTGTGGTGAAGTCTATTAAAAAAACAATACATAAAGAGGCTGGTGAGATGGTGCAGTTGGTAAAGTGCTTGCCCCACAAGCATGAGAACCTGAGTTTGGACCCTCAGTAGCCATGTTTAAAAAGCCAGGTGAGGTAGCATGCACCTGTGAGGCCAGCATTGGGAAAGAGGAGACAAGTGGATCTCTGGGGTTCTCTGGCCAACAACCAGTGTAGCTGCATCAGTGAGTGACAAGTTTCAGGTTCTGGGAGAGATCCCGTCTCAGAAATTAAGATGGAGAGCTATTGACATCAATCTCTGCCCTTCACATGCACACATGCCAACGTATACACATACAGTATGTGTCACACACCATGCAATGCTACTTTGATCTATGACAGACTACATACACAATGGTGATCCTATAAGATTATACAGCCTACTAGTGTCATAGCCAGCTTAGCATATGCTACTGGCACAACAAAATCACCTGATGAGACCATTCTTGGAAGAGATCCTTACCTCAAATGGTACACAACTATCTACAAATGCCATGTGTTCCCATCTCCTTCTATTCTGCCTCCAGAAGCTCTGTGCCAATCATGCTGGCCACTATGGAGACCTGAACAACCTTACATAAAATATCAAAACACCTATTTTCCCTACGATCTGCTTGCAAAAAAGAAGTGCCCAAGTTCAAAGATGGATCTTCCAATGCCTCGTTCATGGATCTGTCTAGAGTGGCCCCTCTAGTGGAAAGGGTCTAGCCCCTGCTGCTGGCCTGCATGTCCTCTGTGTGAAATCTATGTCAACTCTCAGGACCTTGGCATCGTTAGTTGCTTCTCCATCACCACCATAATGCTCATCACTACCATCCCTGTCATCATCTCCATCCCCATCACTACTATAATCCCTATCACTATCAGACCTATCCCCATCATTACCATCACCCCCATAACTCCAACAGCTCCATTTCTATCAGCCCATAACGTCCATCATCATCATCATCCCCAACCCCACATCTCTGTCACCACCATCACCATCATCCCAGTCCCTACCATCAAAATTTTCATCACCACTGTCATCCCCCATCTCACCACCACCACCATCACTATCACCCCACTGACATCATCTCCATCACCACCAGTACCACTGTCATTATTACTACTGTCAACATCATTACAACCATCATCACCATCACCAAAATCAAACCACATTTGTAGACCTATAAGAAGACACGTTTTTAAGGCACATTTTTCACATATACTACCTCCAAAGCCATGACAAAACCAGTGGGTCACCATAGATGATAGCATTGCTTAGCACATGCCAACTTAGCATTGCCATCACTTTGGGTACCTGTGGGGTTCGCACTTTTCTCTCTTGAGACCCCTTGCCACTCAAAGTGTCTTCAGAAAGTCACACACTGTGATGGCAAAAAGGATACATGCAAAAAGATTCAGTGTCAGCAGAATATATATCCCTGTCGTTGGTGAGGTGAATATTGATGGTTATAACACCACCCATACTTTCTCCAAGAGAAGACACTCAGAAGTATAGTTGCTCATGCCAAAAGGCTCAAGGCAGGAGAAATGCTCCGTTCACCATGATGAGGACAGCAATTGCATCAACAGGGACTGTGAGAACTCACGGGGAGAGCATGATTAAGGCACCTCATTGCAGCTGGGTGTAGTGGCGGGCTCTAGTAATCCCGGCGCCTGAGAGGATTGCAGCAAGTTTGAGACTTGCCCGATATACACAACATGTTCTAGTCTCGATAGAGCTGCACAGTGAGACTCAAAGACATGAACAACCCCTGAGCCTTGAGCCTGGGCTACATGATTACAGTGCACTCGTCTTCCGACACCCAGTGGGGCAGGCAGGCATTGATGGAGTCCCATTTTGCAAATTTAGTGATCAACTAAATTTCACAGTGTTGTAGCCTCTCCCAGGCTGCACAGTTTGGCTGAGCACAGCTGATCCTGTAGCTACACACTAAACCCATATACTTCTGAGTTAACTAGCAAAACACCTAGGATGGGGGTGTTGGAGCAGGCAACCCCCCCCCCGGCCTCTTGGCAGTACAATACCCATGGTCCTTGATGCTGGAGTTTCCTTTGCCAACAAGTAGAAAACTGTGTGCCCCACTCACCCACCCCGAAGTCAATGTGCAGTGTAATTGAAATTCATGGATGAGCCCGAGGAGCCGGCTCCAGGCTCAGTAATAACTTCTCCATATTAATGGCAGCACAGCAGAACCAGTGGACAGCTGACATTTAATATAAAACATAGGCAGCAGAGTGAGAGGCTCCTACCTGGGCCTTCTCATTCCACAGCACCTGCCAGTGGAGGAAGGGGTGATATAAGGTAACACTGAAATTCAAGGTGCTGGAGTCTTTCTCCCCCCAGTACCTCCACCCCACCTGAAGACCCACTCCAGCAGGAAATGTCTGCTAAGAACACACACATGCCCATATGCACACACACACACTTAAATGCACACATGTAACTACGCACATTCACACAAAAACTTACATGCAAGCACACATCTGTGTGTGCATACACCTACATGTAAGACATGCATGCATACATACATACATACATACATACATACACACATATAGCCTCCATGGCTAGGTACACACACTCATATATACACACAGGTTCCCAGAAGGGCTCCATATATACCATCCCTACAGATTTTCAAAGACCAGAGTGAGATGCTCTAAGCCATGGTTCAGGCCACTGCCAAGCAAAGTCAGCCTCAGTGCTGGGCCAGCCTCACATGTCTGGGAGACTCAAAACAGATGCGTCCCTGGCAGTCACAACCCTTGTACCACTCACAGCAGGCCTGAGTGAAGACTTAACCTTTTCCACTCTCCGTCACTCATCAGTGACTAAGAACATGGGGGACAGGGAGAGCTGTGGGTAGGAGGTACCTTCTGAATGAGTAGCAGAATCCTTCAGTCACCAACACCTGGACACAGAGTAACACGGAGCAGTGGGCAGGGCCAGGCAAGGAGCATGACCTAGGATGGCCTGAGGAGCCAGTCTCCCTGGGCTCAGGCTCACAGTGACTGGCCTCAGTAGCCTTCATGAAGAGCCAGGCTGGTTCCCACTATGCCTTTCTTTAAAGAACTCCAATGGGGAGACGCCAGCAGAGCTGAGTAGTTCCCTGAGCCCATGTCCCAAGGTATTGACTCAACCTTTCCCATAGCTACCTAGGAGCTACTTCCTCTCCTTGTCTGACTTGATTTAAACCAGAAGGTATGAAATCAGATTTGCAGGGACAGAAAGCCATTCAAAACTAGGCACGGACACAGATGCTTTCCCAGGGGTGAGGTGGCAGAGCTGCCACCATTTAGAGGCTTGCCTCCTGAAGGTAGACACCAGGTGGTTGATAGCAGAGTGGACTAGATGGGAGCACTGGGGGCTCGGGGTCTCTGGGGAAAGTGTCATGCCTTTGCCTGCCTGGGGCTTCCAGATCCCACTTCCTGGGCATGTCCCTTCCCAGCTCCCAGCTGACCTCACCCAGTCCAGAGCTGAACCCTGCAGGCATAGCCAGGAACACTCACACTGCAAGTTGCCAAGAAGCACAAAGTGTGACATGACATGTGTGTGTCGAGGGCAGCTCCCAGGACAAAGGGCCATTCAGCTAAAGCCTGCAGAGCAAAGCAAGTGAATGGAGAGGGAGTGAGGATGGCCCCAGAGAGGGCACAGCCTGTGCAAAGGTCCTGAGTACCCCATGCAGGAGGAACAACGAGCCAGAGTGGCAAAGGAGTGACGCATGGGTGGGAATTCACTCAAGCCAAGTCTAGGAGGGAGGGGCCTTGACTATCAGGCCCATGGCTTAGGATTGCTTTGTTTTGTTTTGCTTTGTTTCGAGAGCAACACAGAGCGAAGGAGCGACAGATTTGATGTGTGGTTTGTAAGAACTGCTCTGGCTGCTGGGTGGAGGAAGGGTTGCTGGGGGAAGGAGGGCAGCTTGCATCAGCCTGCCACAAAGGACTGGGATGAGGTTTGGAAGTCTCCAACAATCCTGATTCCTGCCCCAGTGGGAGGTGTGGAGGAGAGGGGAGGCCTGTGTTCATGGGTAGTACAGTTCCTAAGTCTTCCATCTAGCCACCCTGGACCGTAGCAGGAGATATCTGCTAGTCCACATCATACTGGTTGGTTTAAAGATGAGCCTGGAGCTGCTGATGGCTTCCTCATGAGGGATGAGGGGAGGAAAGCCTCCCAAAATGGATACCAAGAGTAGAGGAGCCGAGAGACTGACCAATCTGAGGCCCTGAATCCAGCCAGGCCTGAAGCCAGCACTCCTCAGAACCTTCAAGTAACCAGACTCACAATATCTCTTGTCCATTCCATCCAATGTAAGCTGCGTTTCCATCATTTAAGCTCAATAAGTCTCAGATAAGGGAAGAGGCAGAAGCCACCCTAGGTAGATAGATCACCCACAGTAGAGGCCTCTACACTGACCTGAGGATTCCAGAAACTAGGGTACCTCTTTGGTCCCCTGCTATGGGCTCACTGCTGTCCAGGCAGTGCCAAGGCAGGGTGGGAAGAAAGAAGACACCCCTCCCCCATGAGGAGCAGCCCTTGTCTCCAGCCCACAGTGCTAGAAGCTTCCCCAGCCTAGCACTTGAGCTGACTGCACCCAGCATGTGACCTTGAAGACAGCAGGTCACATGCAGCATCATTTGGGGAAACACCATTTTTCTTTGTGGCTTTTAGGAATCTCAAAGCTCTGGCCAGGATGGTAGCCCAACAGGAAACCCCAAGAAAAGATGATCAACGACCCCCCCCCAAAAAAAACCATAAACTTCCTTGTTGCCACAAGATGTTAGCTATACTACAGAGGCTCTTCCAGACAGACCAGGGAGCTCATAATGAGCCCTAGGAAAAGATGGACACCTCCTTCTTCAAGGCCCAGAACTAGACCAGGCTAGCCCAGCCAGCAGAATGTTATGGGTGGCCCAACCTATATCAGGCTACAGAAGTTTCCCAGGGCTTCCTGAATGGAAAGAAGTATAAGGAAGAGTCACCTCCATCCTCAGAATTCTCCCAGGGCTTCCTGAATGGGAAGAAGTATAAGGAAGAGTCACCTCCATCCTCTGGAGTCCCCACTGTGATCACTCTCCAGTGAGGAGTCAAGACACCCACCCATGAGGTGCTCCAGCTCAGAGCAGAGCGCCAGACAGTCAGCTCATCGCTCAGCTCTCGCCTTCACACATAGATAATGGTCAATGCTGCTACTCAGGGGATCTCTGGGAAACAAAACAGGAAAGATTAGAAATGTTTTTGGCTTTCAAGATTGCAACCAGCAGTCTCTCAGTCTCTCTGTCTCTGTCTCTGTTCTGTCTGTCTGTCTGTCTCGGCTTTCAGAGGCTTGGTTTGCTCATCTGTAGACAAGAGATAATGGGATGCACCACTTAGCCGGCAGCCTTGCGCATAGTAGGATTGCAAACTGTCATTCATCACCATTACATTTCATATCTGCAGGCTTCTTTTCTACTGAGTGTGTGAAACTGGTATCAATTAGTTTGCCTACTGTGTAACCCAAGAAACACTAGAAAATTCCTCCATGGCAACGTGGTATATGTTCCCCAGGAGGTTATTTTTTCCTCATTCACTGTGAAAAGACCAATTTTACCATCACCAACCTCCCTCCACCCCCCCCCAGCAGAGATAATGATGAGCTGCTTCTAACCAGTGACTAGCAAAGGACCTATCATGTGTCTGCGGATAAGTGTGTGGCCTATCTTATGACACAAGTCTTCATGGGGCACATCGTGTGCCTTTACCAAACTCCACTAGAATCTGCCTCCTGGCTGGCCAGGGTCCTCATTTTTGGCCAGAACAATCTCAAGTGGCTTCAGGGAGGTGTTGCTCGGTCTCAGTGCTGTGGGAATCTGCAAACCTCCATCAAGATCGTCCTACCTGAGACTAGCCAGAGTTCATTCACAAAAGGAAATAGCCCAGCACTGGCGGGAACCCTTGAGTCACAACAGAGGGACTCCTATTGAGCACAGAGCCAGCCCCCAGGAAGCAAAGGGACAGGACAGCAGAAGTCCTAATGAGTCATGCCCGAAGATCTGTCACCATGTGAACTAATAAGTTCCCCTTTCTGCTTAAACTAACTTGGATTCTCTGTCACTTGTAACTGAAAGAGACCCAACTGATAGATGCAGTGGGCAGATTCAATTAGAGTCTCACTGTACTAACCAGATTAGGAGAGCAATGTCCACAGTCATCACTGACTGCTGCCTTCCTCCTTTCAGCAGGAAAGTGTACCCATGTGTCTTTAGCAACAGGCAAGCAGATTCACAAATATGTATTTCAGGACAGCAGTCACAGGGTCCGCTTGACGGCTGTCACCAGCACTTTCTGTCTACACCACAGTTTCTGCACACACATGCTTGAGAGCTAACTGTGTTCTCTCCAAAGAAAAGGGGTTCCGGGCGCATCATCTAGTGCACTGGATGAAATAGGACTAGTGAGACTCCTTCACTATAGAACTTTTCAGTATCTATCTATCTATCTATCTATCTATCTATCTATCTATCTATCTCTCCCAACACACACACACACACACACACACACACACACACACACACACACACACGGGGTGACTCTGCCGCCTCCCCATTGTGATTTGTCCCCTAAGCCCCACTGGTTCAGAGCAACTCAAGGGTACGTCCCTACAGAACATTCTTGGAGAAATGGGACTCCAGACCTTTTGTTTCTCAGATGGTCCAAAGGCAAAGAACATGGGCCAGGGAGCTGCTTACCAGAAACACAGATTCTTTGGTGCCCCTCTGGGTGTGTTGAAGCTGAATCTGTATTTAGGAAGACTTCTGGGGAGCTGCCTTCCCAGGGCAGCCTGACTCACCTGCTTTGTGTATCAGGGCAGTTATCGAGGAAGAGTATGGCCTCGTGGAGAAGGGAGCGGGCTGTTGGATGGATTAAATACATGTATCCACTTGCAGCCCACTGAAGCTTGCCAGGTCACAAGTTGTCCCTTTTATTGCATCTCAGCAGTTCCGAGCCCCACCCCCTGAATTGGGGGCACTGAGGCAAAGGAGGCCAGACAGTTCCTAGGCTAGACATTCACCATCACTGGCTGTGTGGCTAGGACAAGTTACTCCACCTCTCAAAGCCTCGATTTGTCGTATGTAAGCCATGTGCACAAGGCCGCCTCCCCTCCGAGTCCCTGTGACAACTGGAGACACCAGGTGGAAAGGTCAAGGTCCTCGGTGAATCCGCCCATCATGGAAGCCCAGAGGACCTTAAAGGGATAAGGAATTATTTGGTAGCAAATCCAGTACAGGTAAGTACAGAAAAAGAAGGGAAAGTGGGAGAGAGAAGAGAAGAAGATGGGAAAGGAAGGAAGGAAGGAAGACCAAAAAAAACCGAGGAGAAGAAAGAAAAGGAAAGCTAACGATGCTGGTCCACCACGTCAGGGTTATTCCTCACTGACTGGAAGCCACTCAGGCTTCAGCGCTGACCTCTGCCTGTGGGTGTCCCATTCCTGTGACATCTCAGCATGTCCTTCCCAGGTCAGCTCACCCCTGGAATCTTCAGGATGACGTCTCTCTCCACCTACTTGCCAAACGGCACTTTCTCCAGCTGTCTGTGACCCCATCAAATAGCACCTAGGTGCCCTCCCGCCCACACTGGCATAGGATCTGCCCCATCTCTGACTCGTAGAAAGGATAAACAAGGTCAAAGGTGTTGCCTGAACAAATGAATGGGGAGGATGAATGAATGATGCAGTGTCACCTCCCAGTGCTCTAGTGGGAATTAATTAGCATGGGGGGGGAGGGGGATCCCTGCCAACCCCACCCCCTTGTCCCGAGTCCCCAGCAATGATTTCCTTTCATGTTTAGGAAACTCACTGGCATCTTTAAAGGTGATTTGCCTGTGGGGCTAGGACTAATCAGGCAACAGAGAATAGGAAAATTTGCCCTAAATTAACCCAACTCCTCCAAGGACACTTAAGAGTCATTTGCAATGTGCTCGGGCTCTAAGTAAATCCGACCAAAGGCAGTGATTTTTCTGAAGCAACAAGTGATGTTTCCTGTGTGTCCATAAAAAGAACTCCAGTGGTTGTAGAGCTGGGGTGTAATTGCCGGCTCTGCAGATGGCAGGGCCAACCTGGGCTCCCTGAGGACAGGCGTTGCTCAGGGCTGGCAGGACTGGAAGCATGGCCACTTGCCCAGAGCCGGAGTACCCTGAGCAGCAATTAGAAGAGAAACCATGGTGGGCGGCTTCAGATGTCTGGCCGGCTGGCACAGCCAGCCTGACCACCGCACATTCAATCCAAAATAGAAAACTGCCATAGGCTCTGCTGTGCCAGGCCCCTGGGTGGCAGGACAGCACCATCAATGTCAGCCTCTGCCCTGAGCATTGATCCAAGCTTTCTCCACGAATCCCTGTGTGGCAACCCTGGTCCTCGGGGACACCCAGTGGCAGGTGAGCTTCCCAGCACTCTAGTCACACGGGTTGCCCTAGATAGTTCCAAAAGGGACCATTACCTGTCCATCAGGTACTGCCCCCCAAAGTCAAACAGCCGCGGGCACTAGGACCTTCATTACCAAACGCTCCCCGTGGCTCAAATTGGAGGGAGAAAGCTGACTTTTCAAATAGCCAGCAATACTTCAACAGGAAGCCACGGGTATTAAAATCACTGATTCCTGGTCAGCCAAGGGAGAGAGGGCTAGCTGGCATTTCCGCATGGCCACCTGCTCCCCAGGCTGTCATATGCACACACTGATGCAAGGAAACGGCCAGCATCCATGCCCATCACAAGCTCCGCAACACACGTGCTCAGAAGTCACTCGGAGACACATTTGTGAAGGCCCCAGATACCTCCATGCTTGAGCGACAACGTATATTCACACGTTCACACGGATATGTACAAAGGTAGCCAGAAAGAAGCATGCGTGCATTCCAAAACACACGCGCAAACTCGCGCGGGTGCGCGCACGCGCGCACACATACACACACACACACACACACACACACACACACACACACACGCTGACAGACACACACGGCAACTTATGCTTATATGTAAGAAGCAGACAGGAGTACACAGGCATTAGGGCTGGAGGTGGGGTTCCTATAAATCGTCCTCCCGTCTCTGACCAATCAAAAAAATCTTGCCTTCCCGCCAACCCCTGCAGCAAGGCGAGCGCCTGCCTTCCTGAGCACTGGGGAGGAGAAGATGGTCCTCGGCTCGTGCAATGTCGCCCTCTCAGGGGACTTCCTAGTAATGGGTTTCCAAAGCCCAGGCTAGGGCCAGAACAGAAAGGAGCCCTAGTAGAGAGTACTCACCAGCCCATCACAGTTACTGAGCGCCACCGAGGAGGCTTTAGCTAAGCCAGCCACGTCTCCAACGTAGAGACAGGTCCCAAGCAGGGGCTCCACCCGGGTGTCACCCGTCTCACCCTGCCACTCCATGGTGGCCCCCGGAGCCACGAGGCGAGCGTTGGGTCGCAGCCGCAGGTGCAGGTCTCGGCCGAAGACCGTGAGGTTGTAGAAGAGGCGGCCGCTAGGGTCCTGCACGTCGCCTCCGGGCAAGCCTGAGGTCTGGACCGGGGCGGCTCTGCGGGCTCGTACCCCCGCCCGGGCGGTCTCCGAAGACACCACGTGGGACACCAAGCGGCCCTGGGCGTCAGTGCGCACCGGCACCGCCAGGATGCGCTCGGCTCCGTGCCCCGGGGGCCCGCCTGCAACGGAAAGGGGCGTTAGACTGGCGGAGACCTCGGAGCCTCAGAGCCTGACCGCGGAGCCCGGCACCCCCAGCCCTTGCCTCAGTTGAAGAGAAGGGACATTCCACCAGGAAGCCTCCAGGAAGGGGCGTTGACAGGACCACCACTCCGGAACCACGTCGCCTCCGGGCCGTCCCCCTAAGAAGACCATGCCAGCTAAAAGGCTGCCCCCAGTCGGGTTCCCAGTTGAGGCTCCACGGGCACCTCGCAGTTGCCCTAAAGGGCGACCCCATCAGAGTGCCCTCGCTCCTTAATTATACCGTCCTTGCTAGGACACGGGGCTCCTCGGGAATGATTCCACGTTGATCCCCAGCTCATGAACCTCGACCCTTCAGCGGTCCTCGCTGCCCAAGTGTCCTCACTGTTGGCCTCTGGAGCAACCAAGACTCGGCTCGCCCTCGCACGGGCGGCCTGTCCTCGGTCCAGCTCCCGGTCAGCCCACTGCCAGCTCCCTCTCTCCGAGAGTCTAAGCTCCAGGAAGGGTGGAGCAGGGTCCCACCGATCTCCGGGGAACCCCTCCGGGGCACCCCAAGCAATGCTCAGGGCCCGCAGGCGGCGCGCTCCGCACCGGCTCCTCCCGAGCGTCCCCGGGCGCCGCCTCGCCCTGGCTCCCCCGGACCCGCTGGTGCTGGTTCTGCACGCTTTGCCGCGGGGTTTTCCCGGCCCCCCAGCTCCACACTCTGCATCCCGGGAGCGGCGAGCGCTCCAAGGCTCCCTGCATCCCTAGGCACCCGGGGTGCGCCCCCTGCGTGACCGCCCGGGCCCCGAAGTTGGCCAACTTGGCCCCGGGCGCGGCGCGCGGAGTTTGCCCAAGTCGCCTCAGACGATGCTTGAGGAGGGGGCGGCGGGGCGCACGGGGCGGGATCGGGTGGCCAGAGGGGCGTGGGGCTTGGGGTGCGGCCGGCACCTACCTGGGGGCTCGGTGGCGGCGGCGAGCCGGGCGCTCGCGGGTGGCGGCGGCAGCAGCAGGAGTGGCGGTGGCGGCGGCAGCAGCAGCAGCAGCAGCAGAGCGGGGCAGAGCAGGCGGCGAGCGGCTCCCGCCGGCGGATCCATGGCAGCCCGACCGCAGCCGGTGCCCCGCACTCGCAGCCGGCGCGAAAGTTCCCCGCGCGCCGCCCAGCCCACATCTGGGGGCAGCTGGAGCCGCCCGCAGCTGCAGCACCGCAGGGCGCGGGGCGGAGGAGGCGAGGCGCAGGAGAGGGCGGGGAGCGCGGAGGGAAGGCGGGGAGAGCGAAGGAGCGAGCTAGCTAGCGGGCGAGGGAGGCGGGAGGAGGAGGCGAAGGCGAGCGAGGGGGAGGGCGGGGACGGCGGGCGCCTCAGCCTGCCGTGACCCGGCGCTTCTTGGCGCGGCCGCCGCCCGCTCCCCTCCTTGCTTCCCCGCTCGCAGGGAGGCAGAGACACCCCGAGGCGACGGCAGAGAAGGGCTGGAGGCCAGCCAAGGGAAGCCCACTGCGCGTCCCGTGTCACCTCGAAGGAGTGGCACCCCACCCCGAGAGCCCTCTGGAGTACGGGTCCCACCCTGCTGCCTTGGGACTCTTTCGGCGCTTTGTAGCTGAGAGAAACACGGGAATGGAAAGAGGGTCTGGGAGGACCCGGAGCCTGGTCCCAGGCCCAGATGGAGGCCCCAGAGGCGGGTGGGTAGTTACCCCAGGAAGCGCTCCCCAGGCTACCTCAAAGATCAACTTTTGCCCTCACTAAAAGAGAAGGTTCCTTCAGGCCCCAACTCCTCTCTGTCCCTCTCCCAGGCCATCAGCCTCTGAGTCCCTCCACTCTCTCTATTGCAACCTCTGGTGCAGCTTTTTCCTGCCAGACTGGGCCCTCCCTTTAGACCACGGCTTAGTTCCTGTCCTCACCTGCCTCAATGGGCCTCCTGCTGCCATATGGTCTGCCCTCATCCCCACCAGAAACGGTCATGGACACTCTTCCACTTTTCAAAGTGAGCATGCAAGGGCAAACATCCTGGCCAGTTCGCTGTGAGTTCCAGATGCCAACAGGAATCCATACTCCCCAGCGGGGTCCTGGTCCCCCCATTTCCTGGAGTTATTGTCCTGCCAAGCCTGTTGACCCTGGACACAGTGATTCCCCCCACACACACACACACACACACACACACTCCAGGTCTTCCCGAGTACTTCCTCAAGCTCCCTTCTATTGGAACATCTATGCAATGTTATGTCCAATTTTGCTTTGCTCTCCCAGAGTGGACACCTGTCCCTCTTCCATTCACCCTGCCCCAGGTCTATGTGGCAGGGCCTTGGGCAGAAGACCCGGAAATGACTCCTTATGAACAGGAGGGTCCCGTCTCATGGGGAAATACATGATTTGTACAACTGACTCTAACTGTGTTTTTCGAGACAGGGTTTCACTGTTTAGCTCTGGCTGTCCTGGAACTCGCTTTGTAGACCAGTCTGGCCTCGAACTCACAGAGATCCATCTGCCTCTGCCTCCTGAGTGCTGGGATTAAAGGCGTGTGCCACCACCACCAGGCTCTAACCGTGATTTCATATCCTTGGTTTTGTCCGTCATTCCTGGGACATGGGTTGGAGGGCACTTCGTCCACTCGGAAGATTCGTTGTCTCCCGAGAACACCTGAGGCTGGGCTAGCCTTCAGATGTTGTCGATTCTTATTGTCAATACTGACAAATGATGAGATTACTGGACATAGCAGCTTATGTGTGTACTTCCAGCACTAGGAAGGCTGAAACAGGAGGATTGCCATGACTTTGAGGCCAGCCTGGTCTACAGAGTGAGATCTTCTCTTAAAACAAACTTCAAAAGAAAAAGGGATAGAAAGATAAAATTGTGACATTTCAATTTTTAAAATCGTATTTCTAACTTTTCTGGAGGAATTGGGAGGTGTGGCTGCATTTGGGTCCACATTCCTGCTGAGCCACAATTATTAAACGGGCTACTTATCTGTCAGTTTGCTGCAAATCTCCTCCCAACACATGTACCCTGAAGGCATGGTTCTTGTGATCTCTGATGACCCAGCTTGTCCCAAAGTTGGAGTTGGAATCCCAGTGTGGCAGAAGGGGATGATTCTACAGTGGGGTATCCTGGAAGACTGAGTGAGAAGCAGCGTAGACTGAATCAAAAGATGAGGGGGACCAGGCAGGCTGGGATTGGGCTAAGCTAGCTGCCTTGCTGAAGACTGAATTTTCCTGTGATTCTCCAAGCAAGATAAAGGAAGCTCATCCAGTAGCTTCACCTACTTCAGGGGTCTCATCCCCTCCCCCTCATTTCCCGACCCCGTGCATGGTCATTATCAATTTTATTTTTTCTATTGCCTACCACGTTCTACTACTGTTTCCTTATGTGGTACTTAATATTTTACTTTAAAAATTGAAGAATACCTTAAATCACTGCCATGAAGGAGAAGCCAACATCTCTCCATTTCACCATAAATCAAATATCACTGTCCCCCAAAATAAATAAAATGAAAAGTAAAAGATTTGCCACATCCTAGCTACTACTGCCTACCTAAAGGGGAGGCCGGAGCTGAGAAGCCAGTGATGAGGTGGACCCCTAAGCAGGGCCAATGAAAATCCTTCGCCAGCCTGGCCCAGCTGGTAGTCCTCACAACGAGGCCCTGTGACCTGCTATGGCTGAATCAGGCATGCAAACTTCCAATTTTAAACCCTTTGGTGGAGAACATGGGTTATTGACATGTCCCAATGGACTCTCTCTCTCTCTCTCTCTCTCTCTCTCTCTCTCTCTCTCTCTCTCTCTCTCTCCCCCCTGCATGTGTGTCTGTGTGTCTGTACACATGCACAGCTGAGTTAGTGGAGGGCTGGTCTATCATTCCCAGCACTTCAGAGGTTGAGGCAGAAATATCAAAAGCTGCACATTTGAGACCAGCCTGGGCTAGAGACCCTGTCTATAACTAAATTAATTAATTAATTGGCTAAATGATAGGATACAGGAAACAAAATCCCCAGTGCTTCTAGTCCCTTGGGTCTGTTTATTCATTCACTCTCAATACCAAAGCCAAGAACTAAAAGCCAGCAGGGCAGATTCAGCCATTGCATGGTTGTAGGCCATCATTTTCATTTGAGCTTGGAAGAGCTTCTGGCTTCCCTCTCTCACTTGACCCAGTCCCCACCCCTCCCTGTCCTGAACCTCACCTGCTCATTGCTGTGGTTGTAAGCAGCCTGGTCCCTGAAGGCAATGGAGCAGCATGGTGATCCAGAACATCCTGGTGTGGGGAGCGATAGGAAGAGGCTAACTCAGGCTCAGATCTCATCCTCCAAACGCAACCCTTTAAAATCTGAATGATTCAAAGTACAGAAAGAGATAGGGACCCTTCCTGGCCATTCATCTTAAGGAACATTAGCGAAGGAGAATGTGGGAGCTAGAGAGATGGCTCCCTACTTAAGAATACTTGCAGCTCTTCCAAAGGATTCAGGTTCAATTCCCAGCACCCACATGATGGCTTACAACCATCTGTAACTCCAGTTCCAGGATCCAGTGCCCTCTTCTGGCCTTTATGGGCACTGCATGCACATGACGCACAGACATACATGTAGGCAAAAATACAATATAATAAAAATAAAAAATAAAATATTTTTAGAAGACTAAAAGAGAGACAGAGAGAGGAGGAAGAAAAGGGGAGACTGTCCTCAGCCCTCAGTGGAAGGGATGTTCAGGGTATTCAGCAGAGAAGGGTCCCATCTCTCTGCTCTACCCTGGATTTCCTGGTCACAGATGCCAGGACAAATGTCCTTAGATCCAGGAGCCATCTGAGAGCTATCCCTGAGCACAGATGTCTGGCAGAAAGCAGCTCTCCAGAAGCCGTTCTGCTCCTATTTCAAGGTCGCCTTCATTGGCTGGGGTTTCCAAGTGGATGGGGGCCGTGGTGTTTCACAGACCTCCTCCCAAACAGCAAGTTCCAGGGGGTGTGGAAAAGGACTCAAACTCTTCTGGTCCCACTGGGCCCCGTGCACAGATCCTCTCCAGTGAGAGGTGTTAGCGACCTTGCCATGGGGCCTCTGGAGACAGCGGCTCCGTCCAGTTCCATTGTTGGCAAACAGCAGGTGCGGTGGCCCCGTCAGATGCGCTGGTGGAGTGCTGGCCACGAGTGGCTTTGGTAAGCAATATGTCAGGGGAACGCTGATTGAACAGAAAGTGGTGGCTGGTGGCCTTCTGGGAGTGTCGTTATTGCTGCCTCCCAAGCCACCCCCACATGCACACCCTGACAGGGAGCTGTGTCAGGCAAGGGAACGAACGTGGGTGGTGGCGTTTACACAGCATTTTCTTTTTGTTAGTCTCCACATGAAGGTGTCCTTTGGTCACTGGGATCAGTGCTGTCTGGAACGGAAAGGGCCTGAAATCTGGATGCCTAAGGATCTAGGCTCAGTCAAAAGTCTCAATCTAAGCAATAAGGACCCAGGGAAGAACACAGCCCAATGCTCACTAGTGACCGCATTTCCGTATATGCCCAACCTAGCAGAGAGAGCAGGGGAGAACTTTAAAAGAGACACCTGAGTGTGGCAGGCAGTGACATCTAGTTCACTTGGGACGGGGTCTGTACCTCTAAGCCCACCTGTGTCTGGCCTCTCGTGGGGCCAGGGATGGGGGGGGTGGGACTGTCAGGTCCAACACTCTCTTCCTGGAAGCCTCCTGGGTCCTTACAAATGCTTCCAACTACAAATAACCCGGTCCATAAACACCATAGGGAAATACAATATGCCCCCCCACAAGAAGTCTGTGGGCCTGGCCGCTCCAGAGCTCAGCTATGACATCCAGGGCACTGCCACTTGGGAATCGTTCTTGTCCTGGATGGCTAGGAAAACAGCCATAACACAGGTGTCTCGTCACCCTCCTGGGAAGCTAGCTGGCCAGAGGATTGAGACGAGGTTAACCAGATGCTGGTAGGCAGGGGTGGGGGGCTCCTGGGAGAAGCCTGGGACAGCGTGGACATTGGGAGTCCATGGAACAGCATCTATTCTTCATCTGCCTTTCTTTCCAAATAAGAATGCCTTACAGTTCCAGGTACCCCCTCCTTGGTGAAGATGTTTCCCAATCTGACTTTGTGTTTACATTCTCCTACACTATATGACTTATAGATCGTGTAGAATTCACCAACCCATGTATAAAATGTAAAGGGCCCATTCTGTCTCACTGTAGGGTTTTGTGTACAAAAACTTTTTCCTAAGCCCTTCTGGTCAGTTCTTCATTTCTTACAGTCTGTGGCACTCAGCCCATGTGGCACCCAGGCCCAGGCCTTAATAGGACATACCACCCATCTTTGTCCTTAGGGCTTTGTTTCTTCTAGGTCAAGTCCCTTACCCCTAGTCAAGCCTGATCATGCGCTGTTCCTGATATCAAAAAGATAAGTTTTAAAAGAGCTGAAGCCTCCATGTGGGGCTGACCACAGTCCTGAAAATGAAGCTTTAGAGGCAGGCCCCTGGTGGCAGAAAGATAGATGCAAAGTCAGTCACAGGTCATTGCTGAAGTCACTAAGGGTTCCTGGGGACCACCCCCACACACACACACACACTTCTGCTTCTTCTCCAGGTGATACCTCAGAGCCCTTCCCCTAGTCCCAGGCCCGTGGCTCATAGGAAGATCCTTCCTGAACATAGATTGCCCACTTCTCCAAAGCTCCAGGCATAGTTTCCTCGGTAAAAGCCCCAGGACTCCAGAAGGTCTTCGGGACATTTGAAGTGGGGTCTCACAGAGCAGCTGGCCATCTTTTCTCCTGGAAAAATAGTGTTCCTCTTCTCTCTCTCTCTCTCTCTCTCTCTCTCTCTCTCTCTGTGTGTGTGTGTGTGTGTGTGTGTCTCTCTCTCTCTCTCTCTGTGTGTGTGTGTGTGTGTGTGTGTGTGTGTGTGTGTGTGTACACCTTCACTCACTTTCCCACTTACTTTTTTGAGGCAGGGTGTCTCGCCGGCCCCAGAGCAGGACTGGCTGGCCAGCAAGTCCCACGTATCCTCTTGTCCCTGTCTCCCCAGCTCTGGCTCACATCCTGCCGTGCCCTGGGTGCCAGAGCCGCCACTCAGGCCCCCCTGCTTGCACGGGAGAGCACTTTACCCAGGAGCCATCTCTCCGACTCCGACTCCAACTTCATTTTCTTTATTTTGTTTGTCGTTCCTGCACCCTGTTGTTTTTGCAAATGTGGCTCCAGACAGGGGGCAGGTGGGGGAAGATAACACTTTTTTTGACACTGCCCCCTAAGTCTCGGGTCCGATCCTGGGGTTTTCCCCTTCTTAGGTAATCTCACCCTTTCCCGGGGGGTGGCAGACTGTGTATGTCTGTGACCCCAGGCAGGACTATTCTAGCCTGGAAATACAGCTCCCACGACATCCCTATCAGAGCATTTCAGAGCCTCACCTACCCAACTCACTACCCAGAAGGGCCCCCATCTCCAACCCTCCAAGCCCCCATCCACTTGCCACACAGACAAGCCCTCAGCCAGAGATCCCAGAACATCTCAGGCCCTTTCCATTCCTTGTCCCCACATCAAAGCTGTGGTTGGCTGCCTCACCCTCTAATTAGCTCAGCAATCTGCCCCCACATCCTTGCTACACCCTGTACCCTCCCCCCACACATCAGCATCCCTCCCAGACCTGCACACACACACACACACACACACACACACACACACACACACACACTCCTCCCTATTGGGTGCCACATGCCTGAAACTGAGCCATTGGACTATCTTTACCTCTACTGAGATGTGATGGCACCAGGATAATACCCCACAGCGACTCCAGTGACTCATCTGGTGCAGGCCCTCTCCCCACAGTAGCACTGGGATCAGACACTCATATCCATTTCCAACCGAAGACAGATGTGAACCACTCCCAAGTCAGATTGCTTCCTGTGTGAAGGTCCTTTTGGAAGAGACCACTTCCCCCTCTCTCCTCCCCATTGGGGTTTGGCTGACCAAGGCACCATGGATCTTGCTTCCTGAGGCTACAGAAAAGAGGATTCCTTCTCTGCTCACCAGCATAGGTGGTTTCAGCTCCTGAAGAGGTCGTGAGGCAGGCTGCTCCTTCTGTGTCACAGCCCCTGGGACACCTGCTTGACCTCCGTATAGGGCCTTTTCTTTAACTATATGGGTGCAATGGTTTCCTGCACACTACAGTGTGTTTTGTCCATCAAATGGGTTAACATACGTGAAGGGCTCAGAGCTGATCCACAGCAGAACAAGCGCACAGAGTGTGGCTGTGGGCACTGTGCAGGGTTGCGCTGTGGACGGGGATCCTTGCAGATGCTCCTGGGCTTACACAGGGTCTCATCTGAAGACCCTCTGTAAATTGAAAGTAAGACCCATGGCTCAGAGGTAGGGCTATAGTTCAGTTGGCAGAATGCTTGCCTAGCCTACACAAAGCCCAGGTTTGATCCCTGGAACCATATAAACAGGGTGTAGTGGCCCATGTCGTCTACAATTCCAGCACTCAGAGTGGAAGCAGAAAATCAGAAGTTCAAGGCTAGCCTCAGTTCTGTAGTGAACTGGGAGCCAGCCTGAAACCCTGTCTGAGAGAGAGGGAAGGAAGGAGGAAGGGAGGGAGGGAGGGAAGGAAGGAGGGAGGGAGAGAGAGAGAGCACCCATGGTTGATCTCCAGCATCGTGAGAGAGGATAGGACCTGCATCTCGCCAGCCCAGGAAAAGATCCAAATTCAAAACTCAAATCATGGTGTCTACTGAATATGTATTACATTTGCAGCATGGTAGAGAAATCCTACACGAAGACATCCCAAGTCAGTGTCTGTATGCACCCTTAATGGTTTTTCAGGATGTGTTGACTATGCTTTTTACCTCCCCTCACTGCCTGGAGACCCTTTGGTGAAAGGAATGTCAGGGTAGATTTTAGCACTACGCAAATCTGAAAGCAATTGACCAAACAGCCGGGCGCAAAGTACGTGCCCAGTAAATATCTGTGGAATGAGTCAATAAAGTAAGATCATTTCCAAAGATACGTTCTATCTGGAATGTTTCAAAAAGTGATAAAGACTGCATGGGAGGAAGAGGAAGAACATGGAGAGAGGTGTGGGCTGATGGCTGATGGCAGAGAGGGTACCAGAATGGGTCCCTAAGCAATGAGTCTGAAACAGAGAGACTAGAGCGTGCAAAGGTCTTGGCAAAAAGGAGCTTTCCATGCTCCAGGAGAAGCAAGAGCAGTAAAGAAGTGTGAAGTATGGTGGAGTGAGGGATGGAGGGAGCTAAAGGACCAGAGGCAGAGCAGGGTAGGGTGAGGCTTTGCCAGTCTCCAGCATTAGCATCTTGTCTAGAGCCAGGGAATGAGGCGAGATTGGGTTCATCTCAACATGCTTTGGGGAGGAGGTACCCTTCTGTAATACTGACTGGGGGCTTCCAGGTGCCTCTTTCAAAAGAAAGACAATGTATGCCCCTGCCTCACAACCACTGCCATCTGTTCTGGACCAAGGGTTCCGGCCTCCCATTTCCTCTTCCCTGGCATAGGTATAGGCTGCAGAGCACCAGAAGACAGGTCTTCTAGCCATTCAGCAACACTCTTGGGCAAATGATCTTCCCCGACCTGCCACCATCCTCATGGTATCCCCCAAGGTGGAACCTAACGTAGCCACTTGCAGATGAAGAGGAAGCCTGGGGGTGGTGATCCCCAAGGCTACTACCTTCATCATCGATAGTGCTCACCATGGCATGGTAGTGCCCAGACACTTCTCTCAGACACCTCACTTCCTTCTGGAAGTCTGTGGTGGGAGCAGAGTCATTTCAGGTGCTTAAAATGCAGTGAGGCTAACAGATGAACTGGGGCTCCCCACTGGGGGCCCGTGGGGTTTTAGTTTTTTTTATTTTGAATTATGTGCTTGGCTTTAAAAAAAAAAAAAAAACAAATCAAGATTTTTCCATGAAAAAGTGCAGCTCTGCCCGAGGTGGAGAGGGGAGGGGAAGGATGGAAGGGGGAGAGAGGCAGATGAAAGGAAAGGGGGAGGGGAAAGAAGGGAGGGGAGGGAAAGGAAGGGGAGGGACAGTTAACCACCCTAGGCTGCCCCTGCTACTGGCCACTTCAGCCTACCTCTGTCTTCTACCAGGGGGTGGGCGGGGGCCGGGGCCTGACCACCTCTGCGGCCTCTGCATGATCCCAATACCTGACACCTGGACTATGACACATGAAGACCTCCACTGTGGCATCAGGTTGCCATACCTTTCTCAAATGCCTACAAGGAGATACTGTCCCCCACTGCAGTTAGACGGTGGCTAGGAAGGGAACTGTCTCCCGGGTCTTCCAAGCATGAGCATAAAAGCAGGGGCTGCTGGGAAGGAGGGAAAGGGGATAGGGCGGGAACAGAGGATTTGGGGTTCCCCAGGAAAACTGCCATTTCAAGGTGTGTCGAACAGAAATACCATTAGAAGCCGTTGGCAGGCAACCTGCCCAGGTGACCGGAGATAAGGCTTTGCTGTGAACATGCATTTCACACAGGTCAGCACAGACCATGCCACACCTGTATGACGATGCACACACAAGCATGCCTCCAGATGCTCGCCGACCTGCAGCCCAAGAACGCCCACGGCCCCAGCTAGGCAGCCATGCACTGCAGAGCCCACGTGGTGCTCCGGCCTCCCTAATTGCATTTCTGAAAATGAGAAAGAGGAAATCGAATGACTTTCAGGCAGCCGCTGTTCCCCCATGGCGATTTCCCATCTCCTTTCTGAAGGGCCAGGCAGCGGGGCAGCCTCCAGTTCTCATCCGAGCCTCCAGACTCCTTAGCAACCCGCGGCGGGGTCCACGCTGCAAGCTGTCTCGGGCTTCAGACAGCAGCCAGCCTGGCTTTGCTATGTCCTCACCTGCCCTGTGCCTGGCAGCTCTGGGGGAGGGCGGGGGGCTGTGGGCATTGAGGAAAGGGGCTTCCGGTCTGCTCATTGTAGCAGCAGAGACCCCAGAGCCCATGACCACAGCATTTTGGCTCCTGTTCCAAGGGTAAAGTCCTGTGCCCGGGATAGACAGCTACTTCTCCAGTGCTGCCTTCCCCGTGTCTGTGCTGTGGGCCACGTTCCTCCTGAAACTCTCCCACTCCAACCTGCTCTACGGACCCTCTGAGAGAGAGCTCCCCTCAGCCCATGCCACACCCCTTATTATACACCACATCCGACTGTAGCCATAATATTGTCTTCGTGTGTGTGTGTGTGTGTGTGTGTGTGTGTGTGCACGTGCACACGCATGCATGCGTGGGTGCATGTGTGTGTGTGCATGTGCACACGCGTGCATGCGTGGGTGCATGGGGGGGGGTGTGCGCGCGCGCGCGCGCGCACGCGCATGTGTTGTGTGTGTGTGTGTGTGCATATGTATATCTATGGACACGTGTAGCCATCATAGGTCGACCTCAGAGTCTTCCTCAATCTCTCTCCACCTCAGTTTTTTCGGTAGGGTCTCTCACTGAGCTGAGAGCTTCCTGATTTTGTAGAATGGTCGGCCAGTGAGGGCCAGGGATTCTCCTGTCTCTGTCTCCCCAACTCTGAGATTACAGATGACTGCCACCACACACGGCGTCTTGTGCTGGTGCTGGGAATTGAACTCAGGTCCTTACGCTTGCATGACAAGCATTTTACTGACTGAGGCACCTCAGCCCCAGCGGTGGAGATTTTAAGCCTGATTACAAATCTCATTCTTTTCCTTTAGTGATTGGATCTATGAGACTATGGGATGTGTGGCTGAGGGAGGGTAGAGTCCCAGGGTCAGGCGACTACTGGAGTGACCCAGCTTGCTCTTAACAGCCAAGACCCAGTTCACTTGAGTCCTCCTTGAGGGTGAAACAGTAGCTTTGTGTAAAATCTTCAGGGCCTGGGGGTTCTCAGACAAGCCATCATTGTCTGGGGGAGACCTTGGACTCTATAAACAACAGAAGGGAGGGGCTCCATCGGAGCCTGGGGGAAGCCTGCTTACCTGGTTCAGGGCAGCAGGTGGCTTTCCTACAGGCCAGCTCTCACTCTGACCCCTAAGTGAGCCGCAGTCACAGGACCTGCAGCCTCAGCCACACGGGGCCCTGGAGCTCAGCCTCGGTCTCCATGGAACAACAAACAGTTTGAGATTGCTGTGGTGTGGATCTCAACCTTTCCGGGTCCCCAGCTTGGGCCTGGCCAGCCCTCGGACCTTCACCTTGGTCTCAGTGGGCCCTGGGTCTTGACTTCACTGTCCTCAGCCTTCAGCCTAGGTCTTAACTGGACCCTGAGTTTCAGTCTTGCCTGACCTCATAGCTTGGCCTCCTGGGCCTCAGAACTGAAGCCTAGACTTGACCTAGCCAAACCCTAGACCTCAGTCTAGACCTAAATGGAACCCAGATCTTTGATCTTACTCAGCCTCAAGGACTGGCCTCAGCAAGGCCCCAACATCAGCCTCAAGTGACACCAGTCTTCAGTCCCCTGGACCCCACAGTTTAGCTTGAATCACCAACCTTGACCTTTCTAGGCCAAAGCTTAACCCCTTTCTAGGCCCAGACTGAACCCCAGGCCTCAGCTGAACCCCTTCCTGTTTGCCTCCTCTTTTACATGAGGTTTCTCTCCTTTTCCTTTCTTAGCATTAAGAAAATTAAGAAAATTAAAAGTCCTTATAATTCCACACACACCCCTTGAGAGGGGCTCGTGAAGCCCGGGTCTCAGATTTGCTAGGCCTTGGCCTTGGCCCCCACTGGCCCCTGGTATTGGCTCCCCTCCCGTCAGCTAGCTCCCACCAACAGCCACTCTCCCTCTCTCCTCCAGCAGGGGAAGTGAAGGTTCCCGGAGAAAAACGCCTTCAGCGGGAGGCCTACTCCACCAAGCAAGCTGTTGTCCTCGAGAAAGAAAAAAAAAAAAAAAAAAAAAGCTCCCAGCCTCACTTATAACAGACTCGGTGTGTTGTGCAACCCTCCAGTACAGAATGTACACGGGCCCAGGCTCCTCACGGTTGCATAATTTTCCAGCTGTTTTCGGGACTATTTCATTTCTTCGTCTGGCAGGCTTCACGAGCCATATATAAAAATGATATCTATATATGTAAATATAAAGATGAGCATATGTGAGCAATGTGAGGACAAGTGTGAAGTGGAGGGAGGAGGTGGGGGACGAGACTCAGTGAAAAGACGGATGAAACAAGTGTAAACATTTGGAATGTCACCTTCGAGCCGTCTGGGAGACGGAATGAACTGGGACTCAAACCTTAAAAGAGACATCGGTCCAGCAGATTCAGTTTCAGGTCTGGCGATATTTGATTTCCCCTTTTATACAAATATTTTCTTTTCGTTTTTCTTTCTTTCTTTTAGCAATCCTTAAAACTCCATCACCTTTCCCCCTTTGAGATAAGGTCTCAGGTAGCCCGTGCTGGCCTTGACCTCTCCGTGCAGTCAAGGATGACTCAAACATCTGCCCGTCCTGCATCCACCATGCTGCTGGAGCTCTCCAGACTCCAGAATCGTGAGCCAAATCACCCTCCCTTCTTTATATATTACTCAGCGTCGGGTACCGTATTAGAGCAACACAGAATGGAATCGAGGGTCCCATGCTCACAAAGGGCCCAGGATGACCTTGATCTTCTGATCTCCCTGCTTCCACTTCTTGAGTGCTGGGGTCACAGACCTGCACCCCCACATCTGGCCTATGAGGTACCAGGAATCGATCCCATGCACTTTTGGCGAGCACTCTTCCTGCTGAGCTGCCCCAGCCCAGACTCCATGACTTTTTTTGTTATGGGGATTCTGTGTGCTATTATTTTACTCTGAATTTATTTTTTGTGTGTTTATCTTACAATTTCTTGATGGACCCTTCTAGAAGAGAGATGTTCGATTGCCAGATACTTCTTAGAAACATCAGCCAAGGTGTCTCACTCTAGAACAGAGAAGCAACAAGATGGTAGTGACCCATGGGACTGTCTACAAGGTCCCAGTACTTCCTCCTGTTGGGGATTTCTGTTGGATATGACAGGACCGTGTGCCACACTATAGAGCCCTCTTCTAGAAGCAGACTCTTCAGGGATGGTACCCATGGAGTAAAGGGGCCCACCAAGCTTGAGAGCCCCACCTCTCATACCACAAGTCTTGTGGGCAGCCCCTTACTCATCCTGCTGGGTTAAAACAACACTCTCACCTTTTCAACTTGAAAAGTTGAACTGGGATTGTAGGCATGAGTCACCATGAAGAAGCAAAAGTCCAATGGGTGAGCCACTGAGTACGTGATACTGTCACCCGGTCCTAACACAGCAGCCACAAGATGAAAGGCTGGCAGACTGTCCCTCACTGGGGAGGCACATGTTTGAGTGTGTCTCTGAAGATGTTTCCAGAAAGCTTTAACAGAACAAGAAATGCCTCCCCCCAACACGGGTGGCACTAATCCGTGGACTGAGGTCCAGATGAATAAAAAGAAGAAATGGAGCTGAGCACCAGCATTCACCTCTCTGCTCCCTGACGGTGGATGCGCCATGACCAGCTGCCTCAGGCCTCTGCCACCAAGAGCTGATTTCCCTGTCGTGATGGACAACACCCCTGAAGTGTGAGCCCAAATCAACCCTTCCTTCTTCAAGTTGCTATGGCCAAGTTTTTCCTCAGAGAAACTAAGAACGTAATAGGCACAGCCAAGACTCCAACCCAAATTGGGAAGGACCGGGGCCCGCGGCATTTTTTGTTTCTAGTGCCTCCAGCCTGGCTGAGGGGCTGCTATGGCAGGAAGTGCCAAGTTCACTGTCGTGATCCCCAAACCATCCTTGTCAGCAAATCCTAGTCCTAATCTCTAGACCAGTGTTCTCAACCTTCCTGATGCTGTGACTCTTTAATACAGTTCCTCATGTTGTGGGGACCCTCAACCATAACATTATTTTCATTACTACTTCATAACTGTAATTTTGCTTCTGTTTTTGAATCATACTGTAAATATCTGGTATGCAGAGTATCTGAAATGCGACCCCTGTGAAAGGGTTGTTCGACCCCCCAGAGGGGTCTCAACCCAGAAGTTGAGAAATACTGCTCTAGAAGATCCTTTTTTCCCATCATTCCCTAGGTGAATCCTGAGAAAGACACCTGAATATACGCCCCTTGTGGCAGCTGAAGACATTGCTGGCTGCCATGGTTTGAATGTGAACTGTCCTCCACAGACTGGTGTTTTGAATTCTTGTTACCAGGCAAGTGGTGCTGTTCAAAGAGACTGGAACCTTTAGACAGTTGAGATGAGCTGACAGAAGTCAGTCACTAGCTGAGGCCTTTGAAGATTCCATCCAATCCTTGGCTCCCATTTCCCTCCCTCTGCTTCCTGAACTGCTATGATGTGAACAGTTCCTACACACACTCTCACCACCGAGCCCTTTCCAATGCAGTGGGCTAAGCCCTCTGAAACCTGAGCCATGATAATTCTTCTCTCCCTTAAGTTGTTTCTGTGAGGTATTTTGTCACAGAGATGCAAAGGTAACTCATACCTCAGCCTTTGTCCCACCTTGAAAAGTCAGTGGTCCCTACACATCCTTTCCATCTTCAGTGGTCTTGATCTCTCTTTAAAAATAAAAGATTTGTTTATTTTATTTTATAGGTATGAGTGTTTGTCTGCATGTATGCATGTGCACCATGTGCACACAATGCCTGTGGAGGCAGGAAGAGGGCGCCAGATCCCTCAAAACTGGAGTTACAGACCGTTGTAGAACACCATGTGTACTGGAAATGAACCCTGGTCCTCTGCAAGAGCAACAAGTGCTCTTTAGCCTAGTCTGGTTTTTGTTTGTTGTTTGTCAGTACAGTTTTTAATAACTGGGTTCCCCATGTATTTGCTCTCATATGCCAAAAGCCACATTGTCAATGCATTTCCAGACAAGCCTCTCTTTGCGCTCAATGACAGGTACCAGGCTGGTATGGCGCCACACTTGGACCACCATTTAATTCTTCCTACTGAATGTGAGACTTGTCCTTGATGTGACTTTTCTCCCAAGCAGCATCTTAGGGACACAGGAGGATCTTTTGATGAGAAGGCGAACGCAGTGTTCCAACACCGCCATTCTCTGAATTTCCAATCACTGCTTCCTCCCTTCTTTTTTAAAAAGTGTTTTGTGAGCCGGGCGTTGGTGGCGCACGCCTTTAATCCAGCATCGTGAGCAGAGCAGCGATCTCGTGAGTTCGAGGCCAGCCTGGCTAAAGTGAGCTCAGGAAAGCGCAAAGCTACAAAGAAATGTTCGAAAAAACAAAAAAAAAAAAAAAAAAAAGTGTTTTGTGTACATGTGTGTGAACATGTTCATGTAAAATATGAGTGCATGAGTGTGTGTGTGTGAGAGAGAGAGAGAGAGAGAGAGATGTGTTTGCAGAGGCTAAAGGTCAATGTCAGAAGCTTTCCTCAGTCACCTTCCACCTTATTTTTTGAGGCAGATTCTCTCACTGAACCTGTAGCTCTCCGATAAGCATAGGCCAGCTGGCCAGCAAGCCCAGAGATCCTCTTGTCTCTGCCTCTCCAGCACTGGATTACAGAAGTGTGCCACCACCACTGGCTTTTATGTGTCTGTTGGGAATCGAACTCAGGTCCCCATGCTTGTTCAGCAAGGTCTTTCCCCTCAGGCCCATCTCCCTGCCCTTCCTCTCCATTCTTCTGAGAAGTGGCTGGAGGTTGCTCTCAGGCTGAGCTCCACCCCACACACAGGCAGTACGAGGTAGCTCTTGTCGTCTATGGATTCACCCAGCCAAGGCCAAGCACACTTGATAGAAGTCACTAGAAACGAGCTTCTGCAAATGTTTTACCCCACGTGACACAGGCCAGCCTCTTCCAGGCCGCCTTCAGTAGTTCCTGGCTCTGACGACGGCTCCACAGATCGCAGGCTTGGGTTCTAGGTCCTGCTTCCGGCAACAGCGACCACATCAGCACCGCACAATAAACCACCCAGAACCCGGCAGCCTTACTCAGCCAGAACACAGGTTTGGTCCCACAGCTCCACCTCTGTGGGTATGCATCCTACCACCCAGGCTGCAAGGGCAGCAGTCATCCAGGGGAGGCTCACGGCATGGAACAACTCAGAGGTTTCTAGAAGGGTGAGCATAAAGCACAGGCTCTTTTGTTCTTGGACTCAAACGGGAAACCTCATCGTTCCAGTCCACATTCTATGGGCCCCACAAGCCACACAAGCTTGCCCAACATGATCATGCATTTTGGTTTGGTTTGGTTTGGTTTGGCTTAGTCTGGCTTAGTTTGGCTTGGTTTGGCCTAGTTTGGTTTTAAACAGCATCTCGAACTTGTCACACAGTTGCAGCTGACCTTGAACTCATGATCCCCCTGCCTCTTGCTAGTGCTGGAATTATAGGTGTGGACACCGGGCTCCGTGCTGAAATTCCTTGAGTTGTGGCCTCATTCCTCTCATGGCTGCCTCCTCTTCTACATGTGTGGGTACGTGTTAACTCTCACGTCTCTCTCTTCTAAATGTCTCTCTCCTGTAAAGACTCTTATGAATGCACTTAGAGCCCACCTAGATGATACGGGACAACCTCTTCTTCCAAAATCCTCTACAGAACTGCATCTTTAAAGAGGCTTCCTCTCAGTGAAGTAACCCTGTTTACCCAAGTCGGCAGTCCACCATCCCCAGCAAAGGCATGGGAGGCCACCAAGGCCACTCCGAATCACAGAAAGCCAGGTTCCCCACACCGGACAGTGAGAGGCTAAGGTGAGAAGTGGGGATGTGGGTTGGGTTTGAGCTATCTGGCCTGAGGGGACCAGGAGGGCTCGCCCAAGGGCAGGAGGCCACGGCTCTCTTCTCTGAACCCGCAGTTGAGACGCAGCCAGCCATGACTTTTCCCTAATGCAAATGCCTTTTATCAGCTGCGCTGTCCCTCTGACAGGAAAGCCCTGCTTTGATGAAACCAAGCTCTTTAAAAAGGAGCATTTTCTCAAAAGCCATAACAGGATCCCCGTGAAATTAAACCAGGAAGACAGACATCGTAAAGGCCCCAGACACTGGTTCTGACTTTTAAAATTGTCAGTTAAATTAAAGTTGGGCCATAGAGACTCCGTGCTCGGCTTGCCTTCCTAGGGGAGAATGCTCTCCTCTGATGCAAGCTCTCCTCTGGTAGAGCAATCCAAGGCTGACAGAATTCATGCCTGCAAGCCTGTTTGAGCTCTGGGGACTGGCAGGTCGGAAGCCACCTGGGAGAGTCAGAAATGAGTCCCTCCATCAGTGGAGAGCTGTCAGACTATGTCTTGGGACAGTGGGGGAGCCCTGCCCAAGCATTCCAAGAGTCTCTAGTATTTCAATCATGGTCATTCGATAAGTGATAGAACCTGCCTTGAGGGAAAACCAACGTATTTCACAAGATGAAGGATCCAGGAATAGGCAGGTCTCTCTCGGACATCTGAAACGCTGTCCTCAGGATCTGGATTCTGTCCCTCTGATTCTCTACTTTCCTTCCTGTGGACTACCCCAGTCACAAATAAAAAGTGTTCTCATAATGCCGAGGGGGCTGCTGCATGGTAATCCTTCCTGCTCTTACAACCACAAGCTCTGAGGGAAAATAGATTACTTCCCTCCAGAGCTCAGAGTCCTAGGTATCTGGTAGGCACAGATGGAGTCAAGTGCCCACCTCTGTAACCATCTTAAAGCTGAGAGTTTACTGAGGGGCAGGCCTTGATAGTGACATCTTTCTTGGGTCATCCACATTCCATTATTTGTAGGCAAGGGGGAGGGGCCACAAAAATAGCGTGTCCTCTGCTACCCCAGCAGTGTGCTACTAAATGATAAGTTCCTTCTTGTAGACAGGATTGACCAGATCAATGGCTCTGCTTGTCTGCTCCAACTTCCATAACAAAATTCTGCAGGCTGGGTGGCCCAAAAGTCACCAGTTTAGACTGGAAACTGGGAGGCATGGGGCAACACAATTGGTTCTGATTCACAGGCTTCTCCCCCTGGGTGCCCAGCATGGGGGCTGAGTGTCAATTCCCTTTTATAAGAACCCCAGTTCGTCTGGGCAGTGGTGGCACACGCTTTAATCCCAGCACTCGGGAGGCAGAGGCAGGCGGATCTCTGTGAGTTACGAGGCCAGCCTGGTCTACAGAGAGTTCCAGGATAGGCTCCAAAAACTACACAGAAAAACCCTGTCTTGAAAACAAACAACAACAACAACAAAAGAACCCCAGTTCAACCATGTCATCTTCTGCCCTGTGATCTCATTTAACCATAACTACCTAGTTAAAGAAAGGTCTTTTCTCCTTGGCTCGGGCAGTAGCATGGCCCTCGTATCTGGTGACAGCCTCGCTGTTTGGCTACATCACAACATGGTAGAAAAGAGAAAGGAGAAGCAGGTACTGTAACAGGGCCCCAGACCTTAGCACAACTGACTCCATGATGGAAGCACCATTCAGGCTGTAAAACTCAGCATGCAGATAGTACCACCTGCCAAAATGAAAACGAAGGCCTCATCCATCCAAGTCCACACAGTTCTGGGGAAGTCTCTAAGTGCACTAACCTCGCTTTTTGGCCTCTGTTGTTCTACTTCTGGCTAACTGCTCTTGTTAACTGAAGTATGTCAACCCAGAACATGGTTTTTGTGTTTAAAAGTTCACCCTGAGAAAGGTTAACCACTGTAAACATTAATCAGAGGTTTATGTGTGCACGTCCATGTGTGTTAGATACAGACGGCGACTTTTTGTTTCCTTGTCTCTTTCCACGGAGTTACCAAGACATTGACTTCAGGGGCACAGTCTCCTCAATACACAGTGCTGGAGAAAGTGTATAGTCACACTCAGATTGACGTTAGACACCTTACCTCTCACCATATACAAAAATTTTCAGTTCAAAATGAACCAGAGAGAAGACCTGAAACGTCTGGAAGAAAATGCAGAGGAGACTCGGAGACATCGGTGTGGGCAGACCTTTTCTCCTAATCAACCCCTGAAAACGGAGCGAAAGCAATGAAATCGAAAATAGCCAAGTGGATGCTATCAAAACGAAGCAGGATCTAAAGTCAACCACGGCGGGTCAGTGGGCCTGCCAGAGGCCAGGGAGCAGGAGCCTCAGCTGCAGGAAAGGGGCGGAGCTGAGTGGGAATGAGGGCGTGGCCTCAGAGCAAGCTGAGCCTCGAGGCTGAGGGTGAAGCCCCGCCTCCTGTCCCCACCCATCCTCCCAGGCCCTTCTGTGTCCCATCTCCATTTTCATAGAATCTCATTTTGCTATTTCTGTTGTCATTGTCTGTTCCTTCCTATCAGTCTGCAATGCCTCCAGTACTCCTCTGTTCCCTTCTGGTAGTTTTGAGGTTTGCTCTTACAGTCTCTGACCTGTTTTAAGGTGAAATGCCCCTTCCGTCCCAGGTGCCCAAACCAGGACTCCCAGAATTATCCCACCTCTTCCTCTACCCTTGGCTACCATTCAATCTAAACACAAGGTCCCCATCCTTATTTCCTGTCAGGACCAGAAGAGGACATCACTGGTACAGCCGCGTATAGCGTATGGAAACTTAAAGGAGCCCCAGGGCAGTGTGGGGTTGAGACTGCTCAATAGAAAGTTCAAGGCACAAGAGTCCTGAGGCTGGGCGGTGGTGCCGCACGCCTTTAATCCCAGCACTCGGGAGGCAGAGGCAGGAGGATCTCTATGAGTTCGAGGCCAGCCTGGTCTACAAAGCGAGTTCCTGGAAAGGCACAAAGCTACACAGAGAAACCCTGTCTCAAAGAAGAAAAAAAAAAGAGTCCTGAGGACCAGGTGAGAGGATGAGGAGGACAGAAAGCAGTGGTCCTTCCACTGGGGTCTGGGTGAAGGGTGACCTCTCCAGAGTCTATTAGCAGTCACTGGCTGCTGCAGACTCCCCACTCCCAGCCAGGAACACAGGCTCCAAGGAATACTGTGAAGAGACTGTTAATCCCACTGGGCAAGAATAAGACCACTACTACAATTTTTGAGCCAAATTTGAAGCAAGCTTTATTAAATACTGGCCAGGATGATGGACACTGGCCAGGTTCATACCCAGGATTCCCACAGTATGCACCGAATTGCATTAGCCAGGGGCTTATAAAGGCAAAACCCACAAGGCTACACACTTCCTGCCATCATCCAATCATGGGCAAGCATACATCCTGACGTATTTCCTGCCTACATACCTCTCACTTGTGATCAAGCACATCTTGTACAGTTGGGGCAGCCAAGCTTGTTTACAGAAGTGAAAACACGTGACTTGTGGTCTTACAAGAACAACAGCCCCCAACATTTTAGGAAGCTATCTGTTCTTGAGCAGATGGAGCTTGCAGGTTCAAGGCATTTTGTCTTATAGATCTCGTAAGCACAGCAATGTAAACTTAAAACATAATGTTAGTCCTCACAAGGCCAGGAATCTGTGAAGTACAGAGGCATGCCCCCTACACAGACACTCTCACCGGGGAAAGATCCAGCTAGCCACAGGCCACCATTGGAAGAAGGTCACAGATTCTGGCCTGGACAGTTAAAGTGACTGAAAGGACATGGCTTTTGAGACATGAGCCAGCAGGCGGTGGTGGCGCACACCTTTGATCACCACACTTGGGAGGCAGAGGCAGGTGGATCTCTGAGTTTGAGGCCAGCCTGGTCTACAGAGTAAGTTCCAGGACAGCCAGGGATACACAGAGAAACCCTGGAGAGAGAGAGAGAGAGAGAGAGAGAGAGAGAGAGAGAGAGAGAGAGAGAGAGAGAGAGAGAGGAGCCTTGCTATGGTTTGACTATGATGCCCCCCAAGTATCACGTATAGGAAATGCAAGCCTGAGGTTACCTGCTAATGGCATTTGGGGGCGGGGCCCTTGGGAGGTGATTACAGTTAGACAAGGTCATAAGGGTAGCATCCCAGTGCTGGTGTGAGTGACCTGATAAGAAAGAGACCCAAGTTAGCACGCTTGCTCAGTCTGTAAGGAGGCCATCATTGAGTGCCAGCACCATGCCTGTGGAGTTCCTAAGGCCCTAAGTTCACACATTAAATAACATATTAGTTCATGATTGGGGGCAGAGACAGAGAGAATACGTATGTGTGTGAATATGGTATATGCATGTGTAGTGTGCATGCACATGTATGTGCAGGTACGTGTGTCTACACAGGCATGCGGGGGCCAGAAGAGGATGTCGGGGTCACTCTCTACTATTCTCAACCTCATTTCTTTGGAACAGCATCTTTCACTGAACCTGGAGCGAGGCTGGTGGCCATCAGGCCCCCAAAATCCTTTGTTCCCCCAGTGCCCCCAACTCACAGTGCTGGGGCAGCAAGCATGGTGTGTGGCCACGCGTGGCTTTTTACACGGTGCTGGGATCCAAGTCCTTGTGGTTGTACAAGTGCTCTTGGCCACTGATTCATGTTTCCAATCCCACCTTTATTCTTTATAAATGTTCCAGTCTGTGGCACTCGGTTACAGCAACAGAAAACAGACTAAGAGAAGACTACGTGTTGCTGAAGATCGATCTGGGAAAATGGACAGTCAACAGCCTGGGCATGTTGGCCAGGCCACGATGACACTGCCCTCCCCAAAGTCCTCCAGGTTGGACTTAGCATCCAGGTTCTCCCAGAAAGGAGCACTTTCAGCTCCCCTCCCCCACCCCCTACCTTCCTCTCTGCTAGCCTGGTTACCTCCTGACATTTCCCTTCTAATGAGATGTTCCAAACGGCCTCTTGTGCTAATTCAGACTCTAATGGAGATGTCCTCATGGTTGGCCGTTCAGATCATTAGCGAAAAGGTTAACGGCTCCCCCACTGCGCCAACAACCTGGGAAGTTCAGAGCCCCTCTCCCCTGTCCATGTCCCCAAGTGGGGCTCTCGGCCTATCAGAGCACAGGCTGGAGAGCTGCGGACCCCAGGTCCCAACAGAAATACAAGATGACTCAACTAGATGACAGCAGGCTGGCAGGGACAGCCCTGCCAACGTCATCCTCAGGAACCGAGGGACTAGAACTCACGTGATGTCCAGACTCTGCCTCTGGGTCACTCACAGGACCAGTTCTTGTCTTCTTTACCTGCTGTCCCAAGCCTGCAGGTTGCCTCTCAGACCACCTCTTCCACCTGCCAGGAGTCTGTTCATCTCACCGCTCTGCAACTACGGCTTACCTCTGCCGAAGTCCCTCCAGATCTGCCGGAGGCTGTCAGGAGTCACCAGCCACGCCTTATAGCCCTCCACCCAACAGTGGCCACCCCCTAGTCTGTACAATGTCAGGGTAGGTCACTGAGCACAAGCACCAAAGTTCCATGTTCCACCCCAGTGGCTTCTGCTCCCCACCACCCCCACCTTCCCCCGGTGACATCGGGTCTGCACACCTGTATGAGCTGCTCCAGCATCCTGGCTCCGTCCACCCTCCACTCCACAAAGCCTCCCACTGCAGGTTAGGGGAACTCAGAGCCAGAGGAAGTGGACCAGGAGGGGCCCTTGACTTCCCTGCCCTGCCAGAGCAGATATTGCTTACAGGCCACTCCTTTCTTTTAGTGCAGATATGGCTACCTTATCTGTTGGAGAGTGGTACACAGACCCAAGGGCTGAGCAGGCACAAGCTGTTTGCAGAAATGCCGATGAATACCATCTGGCCAGATTTGGGTAATAAAACTGATGGAAGAGAGATGAGAGCATAGGATTTGGGAAATCTTATGGCTAGAGGCCCTCTGGCTCAGGGATGGAGGCCTAGACAAGTAGATCTGCTGTCCAGAAAACAGAAAGCAGAACCCTAGGCCAGTTCTGTATGAAGCTGCTGCCAGACCACAGCCAGAGCCTGCCACCTGCATCCCACACACCTGGGCAGCTGTCTGGTTGACTTCTTAGGCTGCTCCCATCTCTGATCCCAATGCCCAGTCATGTCCTAGAACCCCAGGCAGGCAGCTACCCACTGCCTTTTCGCTCCAGACAACTGAGGGGCTTCCCTCTCCTGCAAACCAAACTGCAGCCCCTTCCAGTGAGTCCTCCTGCCCCGAGTTTAGCAGAGGTCTTGAGGACCCCAGGGTACTTGTCACAACCCTGCCCTCGGGCTCATCTCCAGCCTCAGAACCATCCCCAGGCCCTTGTCTTCCCAGCTGCCTACTGGCTACTAGCTAGCTACTCCTTCTATCTGGAATTCCTGCCTCTGATTTGTAGCACAATCTACCCTTTGAAAGGAAGAGGGCTGGGGTGTGGCTTAGTTGGTAGAGTGCTTGCCTGGCGTGTACAAAGCCCAGGATTTGAAACTCAGCATCCCATAAAACCAGGTGTGTAGGCTGGGGCGGTGGTGGCGCACGCCTTTAATCCCAGCACTTGGGAGGCAGAGCCAGGCAGATCTCTGTGAGTTCGAGGCCAGCCTAGTCCACAGAGTGAGATCCAAGACAGGCACCAAAAGGACCCAGAGAAATCCTGTCTCGAAAAAAACAAAAACAAAAACAAAACAGCTGTGCACATCTGTAATCCATGCACTTGGGAAGTGGAGGCAGAAGGACCAGCCGTCCAAGGTCATCTTCAGCTACACAGCAAGTTCAATGCCAAGCTGAGCTACATGAGACCCTGTCACAAGAGGAGGAGGAAGAGGAAGTAAAAGAAAAGGAAGAGGGGGAAAAAACAAGGAGGAGATGTGGGGTCAGGCCTCCATCAGGGTCAAGTTTGGGAATCCCCCGTTTTATCATCATAGGGAACCAGGTTGGATACATGAGGTCAGGGGGACATGAAATAAATGCAATCTCCGGACCCTGTCCTGAATTCACTTAGGCAGAGTGGCAATTATGAAACGTAGTACAAACTAGAAGGGAGGAAAGGTAGGGACCTAAATGTAGAGCCCCCTCTGCCCAGGCAGCCCCTGGCTGCAGATTTTAGCAGTAGCAGCTTCTCTTTGTCTCTCCTCCCTGGCCTGCCTCCCCTCTCTCATGCTCAGAGCTCATCACATCCCTAAGGGGGACAATACAGATTCCCCCAGTGTTATCCGAAGGAATGAGGAAAGGCCTTGTAACGCTCTACCCCATAATACCTTCCTGCAGCGACCCGCCTGAGGGCACAGCGAGACCTGTCTTCCATCACAGGAACCCAGACTAGGGGTCCCACTGGCCCTCCTCTGAGTTTTAGGTTGTCATTAAAAAGATGAGTCTCAAAGAAAATTCTATTAAAATGAAAATTAACACTCCACACACCCCATGAGGCCGGAGTTCTTCCTATCTACCCTGGCGAGAAAAATCTTGCTTGTGTGCCCGAGGGGGCCCATGTGAGATGGCTCTCTCCAGTGTGGTGTGTAATAGTGAAATCTCACAAAGAACAGGAGTGTCCAATGGACTGCAGATCCAGTGAGTAAGCAGGAGCACACATGGAAAAGGAGACACGATCTTCCTACAGCCAGGATCCTAATCTCCTCCTCCACACCCCTTACTTTTTCTTGGTTTTTGGTTTTTGGTTTGAAACAGGGTTCCCTGTGTAGCCCTGACTGTCCTGGAACTCACTCTGTAGACCAGGCTGGCCTCAAACTCAGAGATCTGCCTGTCTCTGTCTCCCAAGTGCTGGAATTAAATGTTATGCCCAGATCACCACCCCAAAGAGACCACTGAAGACCGAGGATGTCCAGAATGCAACAGTAAGGTTTATTCTATAGATACAAGCCTAGGCAGGGAACTTATTCCTACACCCAATACAGTGAGGCAGGGAGGATTTGCTCTTTCTTTGTGAGGCTAGCTATTTAAAGGCAAAAACCACAAGCCCCTCAGGGCGGTTGTGGGGGGTTGGGGGTTTGGCACAGGCGCAACTCAGATTGGTTTATTTTTATTTTTGAAGGTCTCTGTTCCCTTTTAATTGGGTGAGGGTATGTAACCTTTGAATTTACTGGTTGGGGGTTACAATTATCATTTTGGGGGCTGTCCGGGACAAGTCCCAGGCTTTGTCCTTGAGCTGCCATGAAGGCAGGCTGGCCTAGCATGTTCACATTAACTCACGCACATAGCTCTAAGTTGGTGAGGGGTCCCAGACAGTAAACAACTGGCTGAACCCTAAACAGTCAGAGTACATGCAGAAAGGGAGCTACTGCAAGGACTATGTCTTTCGTTCATGGCCCTCCCAGAAACTGCTTGTTTAAGTCTCAGGAAACTGAAATTGAGGCCTGATCTCTGAGAGAAGACTGAGCAGCCTGTTATGGCATCTGCTTGGTCCTTTCAAAAGGCATGTGCCACTACTGCCCAGCTTCCATCTCTTTCTTTGTGTGTGTGTGTGTGTGTGTGTGTGTGTGTGTGTGTGTGTGTGTGTGTGTTTAATTCATATGTGTATACATGTTCATTTGTATGTATCTGTATGTGCTTGCACACAAATATGTGTGGAGGCCAGAGATCAACATCAGATATATCAAATGTCTTCCTCCCTCTCCACCTGTTTTCTTTTGGGGTTTGGGGGTGGGGACAGGGTCTTCCATGGCCCAGAGCCTCGTTTGGTTACAGCAGCTGGCCAGCAAGTTCCCGGGATCCTCCTGTTTCTGCGCCTCTAGCGCTGGGCTACAGACATCTTAACAGATCCTCATGTTTGATGGCGAGCATTTCACCAGCTGAGCTGTCTCCCCAGTCCCCTTCCTTGAAACCTTCCTTCCTTCTGTCCTTCCTTCCGTCCTTCCTTCCTTCCTTTTCATAAGCAGGTGACATTGGCTGACAGTTTGAAAAAGTCACAACAAACAACTTTGACCTTCAGCACAGACCTAGAGCACAGACTTTTTGTTTGGCTCCCCTCATAGTGCTGGGACTCAAACACTGGACCCTGTAGATGCTTCATTGATGAGCTGGACGTGCTTGATTGACGAGCTACCCACCCACCCACCTACCCCGCCCCCAGCTCTTGGCTTTTTGAGACAGGCTCTTACTGAGTGTCCTAGGCCGGCCTTGAACTCATCATCCTCCTGCCTCTGCCTTCCGAGTGCTGAGGTCACAGGCATGCACCACTAGGTCTGACTGAGACATGGACTTTGAATGACATTTTTTTTTTTAGGAGAGCACAAATTCCTACTCATGCTGCTGGGTTCGGAATGCAAGCGGGTGATGCAATGGAATTTGAATGAGCTCCTTTGCATATGGCTAAATCCCACTCCTACTCCAGGACCCTCTCCCCAGCCACAGGAAGCCCCACACTCCATCAGCTGAGAGCTCAGGTGAGGTCTTCCCTGGCTTCAGTCACTGCAGATCCACAAGCTCCCCAAAGTCTGCTGTTTACCATCCAGGCTGAGCTCCGGGGTGAAACAAAATGTTGTAACAACACTCCACGACGACGCTTGTTTTAGGGTGCTGGGGTTGCCGGCACAAAGATTCTTAGATAGGGGACTCAGAAACTGTCACTCAAACTCTGTCACTGTCCTGAAGCCTGGAAGTACCAAGGTGCGGTCAAGTGAGTTTCTCATGGGCACTCTCTTTCTCTGTCAGGCACATGACTGCCTTCTCCCTGTTTCTTCCTGGAGTCAACCAACGTCTGTTTGTATCTTAATCTCTTCCCATAAAGGTGCCAGTCACGTTAGGACTCACCCACACGGTGCCACTGTGCCTTAATCGCCTCTTCATGATCTCAACAGATGCCTTGTAGGTAGAGAATTCAGTTCCCCATATTTCCCATGTGCTTACTGAGGATGAGGTACCCTTTGAAATGGTCCATCCTTTCTTCCATTTCCTTCTCTCAACAACCCTCTGAACTGTTTCCCCATACTCACACTAAAGAGGAGAAAACCACGGCCCAGAGAGGTGAAGGCAACTGTGTAAGGTCACCTAGCCTAATCATCAGCTGACTTTCCTATCCCTGTGGCAGTTTTGTGTTGTTCTGAGACAGGGTCTCATGGAGTCCCAGCTAGATATGCAGCCAAGGCTGACCTTGAACTCATCTCAGCCTCCATCCACTGAGTGCTGGCATGGAAGGGGTGCCCCACTTTCTTTTTCTAATGGACATGTGATAATTGTATGTAATTCTGGGGTGCCCTGGGATAGTTCATATGCTGTATAATGAACAAATCAGGGAAATAAGCCTCTCTGCCTTCTTCAGCAACTCTCATTTCTTTCTTGGAACCTTCAAACTCCTAGCGTCAAGGTCTTTCTAAAATACTAAATCAGAACCAGGCAGTGATGGTGCATGTCTTTAATCCCAGCACTTGAGAGACAGAGGCAGGCAGATCTCTGTGAGTTCGAGGCCGGGCTGCTCTATAGAGTGAGTTCCAGGACATTCAGAGCTACCCTTTCTCAAAACCCTTTCTCAAAAAAACAAAGTAAACCAAACACACAAACAAACAAAAAATGCACAGTCAGTTCTTTCAGCCTGTGGGTCTCAACCCCTTTGGAAATTGAATGATCTTTTCACAAGGGTCGCATATCATATATCCTGCATATCAGATATTTACATTACAATTCATGACATTAGCAAAGTTACAGTTATGAAGTAGCAATGAAAATCATTTTATAGTTGGGGGTCACCACATAAGGAACTGTATTAAAGGTCGAAGCGTTAGGAAGGCTGAGAACTACGGCTTTAGATATTAGATCCTCAGCTCCCTCAGTCCCTTCCCCAGAAGGTGAGCTCCAGGGGGTGGGAACCTATTGTGCCACCCCTGATGCCTGGCACAGAGAAGGTGCTGATGTAAGACTGGCGGCCGGAGAGGGGCTATCCTTCACGGACCACAGTCCCCCAAAGACTTCTGTGACTGCCTTCAATGCACAGCTCACAGCTGGGCCCTTGGGCCTCGTATCAGCCAGCCCCAGCTCCCAGACCCCAGGCCTGCCCAAACACAGACACCACAGAGCCACAGAGACAGCACAACCCTTTGGTAAAAATCAATGCCATTGCCAGTGAGCAGCTGGGCTGAGCTTCCCCGGGCTCTACCGTATCCCAGCAACAACACGCACATTCCTTGTAAGCAAGCTCCTGAGAAGATCCTGCTCTCAGACACCAGGGCCCAGCTAGTCCCAGCTCAGAAAGCACTGAGCCTGCGGCCTCTGCTCAGGCTGGAATAGGCTGGTCACATCCCAAGCTCCTACGGACGCACCTCCTGGACCAGAAATAGACCCCTGCTAGGGAAAGCTAAGAAAGATGTCATGATCCAAGGGTTGATCAAAGAATCATCGCAGGTTCCTAATTCTTTAGCCTCTCCCATCCCCCTTATACCCCCCTCATAGTTCTGCTGCTCTTCTGGGGGGCAATTAATCCTCTGGCCAGAACAGGCTGCAGGGAGACACACCCCAGGACAGTGAGAACAGTTGGAATTTGACAAAACTCTAGAAACAGGTGAGCACGCTGGATGCTTTACAGAGAAGCTTCCAGAAAGCACATCCTCCCTAACCCACAGCCTCTGCCAAAGATGACACTGAGCCCCCATGCTGTGGAGGGAACACATCCTCTCTTTGTCTAGTCTGTCTCAGTTGCCCCAGGACATCAGCTCATATGGATGGAGCCTGATTGATTGGCCTTGAACCTTCCTTTGGTGGTTGGTTGAGGCGGAGCTGCCAGCCAGAGCCTCTGGAGTGGAGGAGACAGAAAGATAGAAGCTGGAGACCGCTCGGCTGCAATACTGTGTTCCTAGTTCCCCTCTGTGATGAGTCTGCTTGTTCTGGTGGCCAATGCTATTGTCTTCTCTACTTTGTTTGCTTGTTTGTTTGTTTTTGAGACAGGATTTCTGTGTTGTCCTGGCTGTCCTGGAACTCACTCAGTAGACCAGGCTGGCCTTGAACTCAGAGATCCGCCTGCCTCTGCATCCCGAGTGCTGGGATTAGAGGCGTGTGACACCCATGGCAGCCTTCTCTACTTTTAACTTACTGAACATGGTGTTTCCTTTCCTATTTTCTCTCAGCTTTTCTTGTAGAAACTGTCTGCCCATTTCATCTGCCTTATTTATTTTCCATTTTCTTATGTGTATCATCGATTCCTTTTCTTTCCTCTTGATGCCTCTAGAAGACTCTTCTTCTCCTGGTTGGCCTCGTCTGCAGTCAGCCATGTTTTGGAGGCAAGAGACCAGATCTTGAAGCCGGGCAGACTTACCGTGTTGACAACTCATCAGTCTCTTAAAGTAACAGAATCTTAGTTTCTCTGTATAGAAACTTGGGACAGACATGGCCTGTGGGAATGACCCATGGATGATTCACATCTGTTCAGGTTGGTCAGTTTAAAGCCCCTGACCCAGGACATTGCCCACCACAGGTACACAACCATTATTTGGTACCAATGTTAGCGCTAATATCAAGAGTCTGGGATGCTAGTGTGTCCCAAGTTGTGGTATCAGTCCTTTTCTTTGTCTTTTCTTCCCCACGAGCAGGGTTTCAGCCACAGCTTGGGAACCTACCTGCACACAGGGCTGCAGGGGTAGAGTGGGACAGTTCACCTGCTATCCTGGGTCTGCCAGTCTATCCCACCCATTTCTCTTTCTGCCCAGCTCTCCTAGGAAGAAGGAGTGAACAAACACATCAACCCAACCCCTGCTGTGGGATGAAATGTGTGGTTTCCACAGGACCAATCAGCATCCTTCCCTGTGCTCTTTCACCAGATCTAAGGCTTGGGAGGCATCTCTTCCTAGAGAAGAGGCTGTGAGACAACCGATACAGTTTGGAGGGAGCTGCAGAGGAAGGTAGCTGGCCTGGGATAGGTTCCAGAGGCTGATTGGGGAGGGACTTCACAAATTGATCCAGGGTGTGGCCACAGCTTGGTTCCTGGCAGGAACACAGCTGGAGGGAACTTGCACCCTGCATCACAGCTGGAGGGATGGATTGCTCCTTACATCTCTCACCCCTCTATTCAGGTGAGACCGCATTGTGGACTCTAGAGCTGATGTTGGGTTTTAGGGAATATTAAAATGGGATGGTCATAGTTTGCAGATGAGAAAAACCTGAATCATGGGTCTTGAAGTGTCATTTCCCTAGTCAAGTGTCAGCTAAATGTCTAACATGATATTATTAAAGGGTAGGGCCTCCAAAGAGGTGGTTAGGCCATCAGAGGTCCTTCCTTATGAATGAAGCCCAAGAAATCAGAGGTGGGGGAAAGAAATCCCATTTGCAATATTTTTAAAACAAAATCCTTGGAATAAATCTAGTCAAAGAAGTAAAAGACCCCTTCAGTGAATATTTCAAAACACTGCAGAAACAAATCGGAGAAGACAGCAGAAGATTGACAGGTTTGTACTAGACAGAATCAATGATGTGAAACTGGTTGCATTACTAAACGCAAGCTCTAGATTCAATGCAGCCCTCCAACTCCAATGGTATTCTTCACAGGAATATACAAAACTAATCCTAAAATTCATATAGAAGCACAAAAGGCCCCCAGTGGGCAAAGCAACTCTGAGCAAAAAGAACAGTGCTGCAGTTATCCCCACACCTGATTTCAAGTCATACTGCAGAGCCATAATAACAAAAACAGCATGGTCCTGGCCTGAAAGGAGACACAGATCAACAGATAGAATAGAAAACACCAGTGTAAATCCACACATCTGAAGCTGTGTGATTTTTGGCAAAGATGTCAAAACTGTACACTGGAGAAAAGACACCATTTGGTACAGGGGAAACTGACCCACCTGAAGAGAACCAAACTGGATCCCTGTTTCATCCTGTACAAAAATCAGCTCCAAATAGATCAAAGACTTCTGCAATAGAAGACCTGGAACTCTAAAACTGCTAGAAGAAAATATGGCAAAATACTTCTAGACATGGGCACAGACAAGGACTCTCCTCCAGTAGTTTGGGGGGGGGGAGGACAGTAGTTGAGAAATGAGATCACATGAAATTAAAAGGCTTCTGTGTAGCAAAGCAAATGAGTAGCTGAGTGGAAGCTACAAGGTAGGAGGTCTTTCTGGCTATATATCTGACAGAGTTACTATCTAGAGTAGATAAAGAACTCTAAAACTAAGAGCTACAGAGATATTCCAGAGGTTAAGAGCACTTACTACTCTTGCAGAGGACATAGTTTGGTTTCCAGCACCAGCTCCAGCTCCAGGGGGATGTGATGCCCTCTTCTGGTCTCTGAGGGTACTGCACACATATGGTGCACATGCACTCACATGGGCACATGAATTTTAAAAAAAAAATCTTTAAACAGAAAGAACTCAAAAAGGTAAATACCTACAAAATTCCAATTGATAAATGAACTAATGAAATAAACGTATTCTGGAAAGATGACAATGTGAGTGGATGGCCTGCAAATATATGAAAACGTGCCCCCACATCCTCTGTCTGTCAAATGCAGATTAAAACAACATTGAGATTCCATCTCACCCAATCAGAGCAGCCATCACCAAGAAAACAAAGACATGCTGGTGAGGACGGAGGGAAAGAATCTTACACGCTACTGGTGAGGGTATAAATTAGTCTATCCACTATGGAAATCAGTATGGAGACTCCTCAGAAAACCGAAAATAGAGTTAACACAAGATCCAGCTATACCGATCCTAGGAATATATCCAAAGGCCTCTAAAGTGGTAACACACCCTACAGGTACTTCCACACCTGTTTATTGTGACACTATTCCTAACAACCAAGTCATGGAGTTAGCCTGGGTGTCTGCCAACAGATAAGTGTGTATAGAAATCTGGTTTATATACACAACTGAGTTTTGTTGTTTGTAGGAAAACAGAGATAATCATATAGAGGAAAATAAGTTAGAGAGATAAATGTTACATGTTTTCTCTTATTTGTGGAGCTTAGATTTTATATGGACACATAAAACCACACACACACTATATATATATACTTAAAATACCTGAAACAGTGCAATATTATATCTATAGTTGTTGGACTATGTTGCTTAGGGAATGATGTAAAGAAAAATCTTGCACAAGTTCAATGTTTAGAAGTACTTTGGTCTTACAGGATGTGATGGTGCGATGGCCCATGTCTTTAATTTCAGCATACAGGGGGCAGAGTCAGACAGATCTCTGTTAAGTTTGAGGCCAGCCTCATCTACATAACAAGTATAAAGCCAGCCAGGGCTACATAGTGAGAGTCTGTCTTAAAATGATGCTACTGTTGACCACGGTTGTTGGTTGGACCCACAGGTGTGCATCCCACAGATCCAGAGGTTGGCTGTGTCCACCTTCCTTCCCACCACACCCTCATACTCTCCCCTCCTCATCCCCTGCATTTTTCCCCATTGCCTGCACCACCAACATACTGTATTTATTTCTGTTTTCTATTTGTAGCCGATAGAATGTCCATTCCCCACCCCCTCCTGGGGCAGTGAGTTCTCCTTTCTCCATGGCTCTGTGCAGTGTCTAGGACTTCAGAGGACCACACACAGACTTGTTGAGCAGTGAGTGGATAGAGGATAATGCACCCACCAAGGGCTGCCCTGGAAAGATGCTGTTTGGGCAAATGGTGAGAAGCAGACCTTTGGAGCTCAGGGAGAGGGTCCCCAGACTCAGGCACCACACCTACAAAGGCTCTGAGGCCGCACCAGGGCACAGAGGCTGGGGCAAAGAGCAGGGGGGAGACAGGTGTAGCGGAAAGGGTGCTGTGGAGAGCATCGTGAGGGACGAGGCATGGAGGGGCTATCCCAAACGTCCTGGGAAGTCTTGGAGGGCTTGGAGGGCAAGCTCTCTCAGCAAGCGCTTTGAAAGCAAGCTCTGCCCTGGCTACCGGGAAGACAGTGCGGCACAGGAGATCAGAGCTGAAGGAGGAACTGGGAAGAGAGGCTGTGCAGACATTGTGGTCCGGCAGTTGGGTAGGCTGGGAGCAGACAGAGGCGGGCAAAGACCCCTACTTGGGGTTCTTTCCTGGTGCCAGCTGACCCAGCTCTTCCACCAAGGCAACCTGGAAGTGCCGAGAAGTCTCTGGAACCTCTGGAAAATGGAGGGACTCTCTAGGGAGAGTTTCTCAGGACAGGGGGCATGTTTAACTGTGAGAGCCTTCTCCACCAGAGAGCCACTGTCTCCCACCACACTCAGATAGCAGCCATCTGTGCCATGGGGCAGTGCCACAGGGAAGGCTAGCAAGCTATAACAGAAAATACCAGAAAAATACAGATATTCCGGCCCCTCCCTGTCTCTTAGCCCTTTCTCATCCCAGGAGGGTGCAGAAGGGGCGGAGCCGGGAGAGGTGGGGGTACAAAGTGGGAGGAGCCCAGGTGGTAGAGGGTGCAGAGGGGGAGGAGCCCAGCTCAGGCCAATGGCAGAGATGGCTTACTGAGCCCAGGAGAGGCAGAGGCCAGGAGAGGTGTGAGCCGCCTGTGCCCCACTCCGCAGAGAGGAGACCCTCTGTGGAAGCAGGAAGTGGAGATACTGCACACTCAGGAAATAGCCATCACCAGGCCAGGCCGCAACCAGAGCAGGCTAGCTCGGCTGCCTCCTTTAAGGCTGCAGAGAACTCTAAAAGCAGGCTCGTGGGAAGCAGGAAGATTCCCTCCAGAACAGTCATTTCCCCCCCGAGCCACCCACTTCCTGTCCAGAGACCAAGCGTACCCACAAGGGTAAGGTGGTGATTAAAGTCACTCAAAGAAGCCGTCTTCATACTTCTGTCCCAAGACCGCAAAAATGCCCCACTTTCCGTTTACATAACCGAGGGAGACCTTCACTGAAGAGCAAAGGCGATGTGCCCAGAGGAGCCTGGCGCGCCACAAAACAGCCTGCAACTTCAGAAGAGAACAAACACCACTTGGCCCCACAGGGTACCTCTCTGGCGAGGCACCTGTGCCAAGGCGGGCAGGTGTTCCAGCATGTGACCAAGCTGGGGAAGGGAGCCGGCTTTTGAATGCCTGGGTTGGGAAGCCGCAGAGGCTGGAGAAGGGGGCGGGGGCGAGCTAGGCCAGCCTGAGGTTTGGTGTCACCCTGGGAGGATTCTGGTCAGGAATTCGAAAGACAGATTGCGTGTCCTCAATTTGACCACAACTCTCCATTGTTCCAGGAAAGAACACTCCAGATCCGGTGTGATTGTTTGGGGAAAATCTTTGTATCCACTTAGCAGGCTGGTGAGGAGTGTGCAGAGAAGAAAGGCAGGACACTGGAAGCTGGACCAGGATGTGGGACAAGAGATGGTCCCAGGAAGCATCCCAATTAAGGGTCCTTTGTGGGCAGCCAGTGCCTTTAAGCGTCCCTAGCCACTCAAGTGTCAGGGACTGTGTGGTGGTGGAGGTCATCCTGGGGTGCGTAAAGGCATTACTCCCCCGTGCCGTGGTAGTGTGGAGAGGGAGGAGCCAAGCTGGGGAAGGGCACAGGTGGGGAGGACCACCGCTGAGGAAGGACCTCGGCCAGCTGACATTTCACACACTACTGATGTTGAAGACCCAGGCTCACTGGAGACACAGCTGGATGGAAGTGACCTGGAGCTTCTGGGGGAAGACCTTAGGCAAGTCGTGGCTCCACTGTAGATGGGACTGTGGCAGGATCTAGCTGGAAGAATCTCCTAGTCACTGGCAGAGAAATCCATACTCGACCCTCACGTCAGTTCCTGCAGAGCCCCTCACAGCCCACGACAACATAAAGGTATCAAGGAGGGTCGAAAAAGAGAGTTTGGGATGCACTAATTTGAAGATGGTCATTGTCATGAGTGATCCCCCTCTAAAGAGATGGCAGGTGGAGGCTACCACCCCCTCCATCTCTGGAGACCTGTGACGTGGACAATGAGGGTCTGACTCGCAAATGAGAGCCTGCTCAGCCAGGTGGACCCTGGGAATGCAGATTCTGGAGAAGGGGCTGCCTGGAGAACTGCCTCCTTCCAGAGTTCTTCAGGTTTAAGGACACAGGAGCCTCTTACACGGGGGCCCTTCTCTCCTTAAAGGGACAGGGAGACTTAGAGAGGAGTCAGTGTGCAATGAACTTGCACATGGAAACCAGGAGCTGAGGACACTTGAGGACAGAATGTGTGATGTAGAGCCAAGCTTGGGAGGCTGAGAGAGCTGTGGATGGTCCTGGCTGGTCATGGTCCTGGAATGTCAGGCAAAATAATTTCCCTTTCATCTCACAGGGCATGGGGAGCGGTGGGCAGTTTTCACAAGTCCTGAAGGGAGCAGCAGAAGGGTCCCTGGGAGGATGGGTCAGAGGTGAGTAGCAGGACTGTGGTGGCACCTGGTTGGACAGTGTAGATCTATGACTGTGAGCTAGGGTTCTTTAACAGCAGGGAATAGATCTTGGGACCCCCCCCAGCCTACGAGGGACAAGGACACTCAGAGGGGGAGTCTGCCCGTGAACCATGCAGGAGATCAGGACATAAATTTGCTCTAGGTCTCCCATGGTGGGAGCACCGGTTTCCTTCTCTTCTCAGTGGTGGCAATGACCTTTGCTGGGGGACTGGCAGAGAGAAAACGTATCCTTTGAGTCATCGAATCCGCAGTCAGAAAAGTCCAGTGAGAAACTTCGGGAACCACTGAAGTGCACGTGTGAAATCAGCAGCTTCCATCACCCGAGGCCAGGAGCAGGAGGCCAGCCCACCCTGGCAGGCAAGGACAGGTTGGGGAAGGAGGGGAGGACGCTAAGGAGAGAAGCTGAAGAGAGGCAGCTGAGCCATAATGGGACTGACAGCCTCATTTGGAGGAGAGAGCACTATGTTTAACTGGACATAGCAGGTAGTGAATGGAGTCTGTGTAAGGCCCGAGTGTAGTTTAAAAGATCCCGGGGCCAGGCCAGGTCCAACCTCATACATTTTTAATTCTAGTGCAAGGGCTGGTACTCGTCAGTTGTGTGGCTTTTTCTCAGGAATCTGTTTCTATTCACCCCAGAGAGAGACGGCATTGACAGACTGAAGACATTCCCACCCAAGTCTAGCTTGATGAAGCATTGAGTTTTGGGGGGCTACTTACAGAATGATGGATGGTTGAGAGCTTACTCACAGGAGAACGGGCAGCTGACACTCCTAACTATTTTTATATCCTCTGATGAGGCCAGGAACCTTCCCCTCCTCTACAAAAGACTGTTAGAGGACCCAATCTCATGGTGGACTCATGTGGGCAATCACAGATGCTCAAATTTCAAGGCAGCCTCGGTCATGGCACTCCCAGAGGACACAGTTCTACATCAACCACCTGGGTGTGGGTGGTCCTCCTAATTTTCATCCAACTTTAGGTTGAAAATATTAAATGGAAACTTCTAGAAACAAACAGTCCCAAAGTTTTAGATAACTTTTTGCACTCTATCATAACATTTCTGTTCTATTTTAGTTATTGCTAATGTCTCACCAGGTCTAATTTATAAATTTAATCTTATTGTAAGCGTGCAAGCCATAGAAAAAAATGTAGTGTCTAGGGAGCTTCCTACTGTCCCAGGTTTGAGGACTCCACTGGGGTCTTGGGATGAATCCCCTGCCATAAGGGAAGGAACATCTTTCTGCCAGCTTTACTCAAATGTGTCTGTCCCCAGGGCCCTCAGCAACCCTGAAATATTTTGTAACGTACATTCATTTTTCATAATTACTGTGAGGGAGCAAGCACATTGACTGCCATTCTTTAACGGCTCACCAAGTGAAGCTGTCCTGAAGACGCTGGTTGCCTGTCGGGTTTTCTTTTTACTAACTCCTTTCCCACTGGCTTTGAGTGCTTTGTCCCAGAGAACCCGGGACGCATCAGTCCCTTCCCTCTGATCATGGTCGCTTTCTCCTCCGTGTTTATGCAACTCGACACTTCCCATCTGTGGTCCCTTTCATTGTGGTTGTGTCCCAGTTTGTTTATGAAGCCACCTTCACTTTGCTGTCATCTGGTTCCCCGCCACGTCACAGTGTCAGGGCACACGCGCTGAGGACGGGCAGCCTGAGTTCAAAGCCAGTAACAGCTTGCTTCACCACACCAGGCAAGGTCATTACCTCCCATAGAGTTCAGAACTTCATCCTTAAAGGGGACACACAGACTGCCTCCAACCCATAGTGGTTCGACTTAGGATTTTTTTTTTTTTTTACCTTTATGGTGATGCAGAAGCAATACACAGTCAGTAGAATCCTTACTTTGCATTTTGAATTTGGATCTTTTCCCAGGCTAGCAAGATGTAAAACATATTCTCTCCCAATACTGAAAAGCAGCAGAGAGCTGCAGCTCACAGCTCCTGATCACATGGAGAAAAAGCCTATACTCTATATGCACATGTATCTAGGCTGCAACCTGCAGGTCACATGTGTCCCAGGGCAGCTGTGAACGCAATGGAAACATGTATAGATAACAGTACCATGTTGCCATGTCAAAGAGTCGGGCAGTAAACTAGGTGGGGAGCAATTTTTCCCCCAAGGGAGTATATTCAACATTTTGGCATTTTTGTCTGAGTATAAGCTAATGTGAGTGTGTTCAAGGCCAGGTACACTGTGGTTATTCAGTGGACTAGGTATACAAAATAAACACATTTGGGTCTTAAGGATATTTTCAACTCATGAAAGGCCTATTGAGACATAAGCCCATCACAACTAACTATGATGACACTCATTTAACCGCGAGTTTGAGACCCAATTGGCCAGCGAATAACCCAATCTGCAGACAAACTCAAATGTGACTCTTGACTGGCTACATATTTTAAAAAACTTTCGCAGTACTGGGGCTTGAACTCAGGACCTCATGCCTACTGGACAAGCATTCTACCACTGAGCTACATCCTCAGCCTTCTTCAAGTCTTGAACTTTTGGCAGCCAGTTGTCTAAGCAGGGAAGCGTGCTATCTATCCAGTGACCACAGACCCTGCTATCCCTATGGTCCACATCTATCCTGACTCACTGCTGTTACACACTGGCCCCCGAAGGCATTTGAACTTGCAAACCCCACTTACGCACAGGTAGTGATTCTTCCTGCCTTAACTGCTCACTCAGCGATCTACACGGGGTCCCCTTAGCCGGAGGCTGTCTCCTCAACTCAGAATTGCAGACAGAGATTCTGAGACAAATCAAAAGGATCTAGCCTGTGTGAAGCAGCGCCTTCTCGTTAAGTTTTCTTTTAGCAACTCAGCATTGCCAGGGCCTGCGGGGAAAGCATCCGACTTGCTTCAGACAACCACACCAGAGTGAACCCCTGCCTGGCGGTGGCCCGTGTGGTTAACCCCAGCACGGCGCACATCAGTCTCCGCTTTATTTATGGACATGACAGATGACAGAGGGGCTGGTTTCCTCCCCTGAGTCTCGTCTGCTCCTCAACCTTAAGTTTCAGAAGAAGTCCCTGACTCAAATGTGGGTGAGAGACGAACAAGGAAGATTAGACTTACATTAGAAAAATCACGCCATCCATTCCCTGTTCCTGTCCACTCTACAAGAGGCATAGGTAGAATGCTGGACTTACAGAAAGACACAGACAGCAGAAAAGGCATGAGCACCAAAGGTGACAGTCAGCATGAGCACAGGCTGCTGGGGGACAGGCAAGCGTGTGCTGACAGCCACAGTGTTTAAGAGCAGGAGAGACTCATTGTCTCTGTCTTTTTAAGAGTTATTTTAGGGCTGGAGAGATGGCTCAGAGGTTAAGAGCACTGGCTGCCTTTCCAGAGGTCCTGAGTTCAATTCCCAGCAACCACATGGTGGCTCACAACCATCTATAATGAGATCTGATGCCCTCTTCTGGCGTGCAGGCATATATGTAGGCAGAACACTGTATATGTAATAAGTATTTTTAAAGTTATTTTTTATTTATATGGGGGATATATCTGTGCAGAACTGGAATTACAGGCAGTTGTGAGCTACCATGAGGGTGCTGGGAATTGAATCCCAGTCCTCTGAAAGAGAAACCAGTGATCTTAACTGTTGAGTATCTCTCCAGCCCTTGTGAGATTTGTCTTGAAATGAAATAGTCTGGGCTTTTTTGCTGTTTTGTTTTGTTTTTTGTTTCCTGAGTTAGTCAGCTTTGCATCACTCTAACAAAGTTCCTGACCTAGGCTACTTAGGAAGCAAAAAGTAGTTTAATATGATTTATCATTCCAAGTTCAGTATGTTCGGGCCTCTGGTGGGGGTAGCACACCATGGTGGGGGTATGTGTCAGAGTGTATGCTCATGTCTCAAGCCAGAAAGGAGAGGATTCCAAAGATCCAAAGACCTAAAGATTCCAAAGACCTAAAGATCCAGCCTCTTAAATGTCCAGAGCACCTCCCAATGCTGCCCCCTGGGGTGGGGTGGGGCAGGGGTATTAAATTGGGACTGTCTAATTCTCAGTAGACATTCTTCGGCCTTCTGTGGCTCTAAACAGTCACAATACGTAAAGCCTGTGTTGTGGGCACTTTAGACAACAGCCAGCTCGGGAGAGAAGAAAAAGCTCATCAGGAGAGAGCCATGTGCCCTCTGGCTCTTGACCCAGCACAAACTTTCTGACCAGAGCAAAAACGGAAGAGCCCAGCACATCTCACAGAGGGAGCAGAGATGCTAAGTCCGGAAGGCAGAGATTAGGTCTGGGCCTGCAGAAGCACCTCAGACTTGGAGATTTGGGCAGAATAAAAGAGGGAACCTCGTGAAAAGGAGCAGCAGAATTTGGCTGAGAACTGAACTGCATGACGGACAGTGAATACACAGTAAAGAGCAATTCATACTCGAATAAAGTCAAATGGAAACTATGTCACACAACCCTAGGAAGCCTTAGCAGTCTGACCAAAGTGGAATGGAGAGGTCTGCTTTTAAATTTGTGTGTTTCTTTGTGTGTTTGTGTGTGTATGTGTGTGTATGTATGTATGTGTATGTATGTATGCGTGTGTATGTATGTATGTGTGTGTATGTGTGTTTGTGTTCATAAGTGAAGAGGTCAGTTCTCTCCTTCCACTTTCTTCCACCTTGTTGAAGTGGAGTCTCTCTTATTTCTGCTGATGCCCTGTGAACACCAGGCTAGTTAAGCCATGAGCTTCTAGATGATTTATCTGCCTCTTCCTTCCATTCTTGCTGTAGTAGAGCTGGGAATACAGAAACCTGCCACTGCATCTCACTTTTTACCTGGGTTGTAGGACTCCAACTCGAGGTCTCAGGCTTGAGCACTTAGCCCTTTAACTATTGAACTTTATCATGGTCCAAGGACATCTTTGAAACATTAAGCTGAAGTCCATGTTGGAGAGACATAGTTCTCAACTTGGGGGTGTAAGGATGGATGTGGAGAGGGGTCATCTTCCTCAGAGGCCATTTAGCAATCCCTAGAGACCTTTTTGACTGTCACGATGGAGCATACTACTACCATCTAGTGGTTGGAGCCTAGAGATGCGGCCAAGCATCCCACAGTGTATTTAGACAGGCTACACCATCGTGGATGCAGCCCTAGTATGCAATGTATCAATAGTGTCGGGATTGAGAAATCCCACCCAGGACTAGTCTAGATCCCTGGTAGCCAGCCTCTCAGTGTCCCCAGTGGGGCTCCTCTCCTACTGCTTGTACCCTTATTTAGCACCCCATACACTCAAACCCCCAGGGAAGAAGCTCCAGCTGGAGAAGGGAGGACCCTGGACTACACCCTGCAGAAGCCATCCAGCAAGCATGTGAGCGAGCTTGCAGGCATATTACACAGCAATGGACAGTTGATACAAACCTGCTCCGGAAAAGCCTAAGACCAAGCCTTGTCATCAAGAGGAGATGACAGCAATTTTACTATCTGTTAGAATTAAAATATTTAAAGGAAGAAAACATGGCCCGGGTGTTTTAAAATGTATAATCCACAATGTCTAGCACATAGTTAAAAAAAAAAAAATTACCACACATGCAGCCAAGTGTGGTGGTGTGTGCCTTAATCCTGCACTGGGGAGGCAGAGGCGGATGGATCTCTAAGTTGAAGGTCAGCCTGGTCTACACAGTGTGTTCCAGGATTACCAGGGCTACATAGAAAGATCCTGTCTCAAAAAATAAATAAACAAAATATAAAAATTACTAGATGTGCAATCAAGCAAGAAAAATGGTGTGTACTCATATAAAATGCAGATGATAGGGATTCTGAGCTGATCCAGATGTTAGAATTGACAGACAAGGATTTTAAAGCATGTTAGAAATGTGTTGAAGAACTTAAAGAAAAATATTCTTCAATAAGTGAACAGATGGGAAATTCCTGGACAGAAACGGGAATAATGGAGGAACAATAAACAAAAACTCTGTAAATGAAAGGAAAGTTTACCAGATTGGCTCCAAAACACATTTGAGGTGTTAGAAGAAAGGATTAATGATTAATTAGTAAAAGATTTCCACTCTGAAGAACAGAGGTAAAAATCATCCCTAAGACATGAACAGAACCCATGACTTGTGAGAACCTATGAAGCGGCCCAACCCAGTGTCCTCAGAGAGGATGGGAAGGAAAAAATGTCCTGAAAGAACAGTTCCCGGGGGGCAGGGGACTGGTGACGTGGCTCAGTGGGTGAAGGGGCTTGCTGTCAAACCAGACGCCCCGAGTTTGATCCCCGAAACCCACATATTAAAATGAGAGACCAGACTCCTGCAAGTTATCCTCCAACCTCCACATGTATGCTGTGGTATGGGCATGTAGTTGTGTGCATGCCAATAAATAAATGCAATAAAAATTTTAAAAAGATAATGTCCCAAGAATGGTGAAAAACATCAACTGGAGAATTAAAAAAAAGGCTATATATATAATAGAAAATACAAGTAAGTGTCTTAAAGGCATACTATTGAAAACCAAATTATATGAATGTTAACTATAAAGAGACCGGTCGGTGTTATATAATGATGGGGGGCTACCTGGAGAGAGGGGATACTAGAACATAGATAAGAGGAAAGTAAAACAGAGATGTTAGGGGTGGGAAGGTTTAAGCAGGGAGAGAACCGGGGTATTGAGAAGACAAGGGTGCAGGGTGAGGATTAACTCACATAAAGGATGTATGAGAAAGTCATACAGGAACTTACTCTCTGAGAAGCCCCGTAAAAACTAAGAATGGAGTTGAAGAGCCAACTTTCGATAACACTGCGGTGAATATTCCAGGTCCCCGGTGTGCGATCTGTTAGCAGGGCAGGGGAGGCAGCCTGGTGAACACTCCTTCCATTTACAGCTTCTTGTCAGTCCTCTCGCTGCACACCAGAGACAGAGGAGAGGACCCTGCTTCTAAAGACATTTCACATCTTGAACACAAGCTGGAACTAAGCCAGAAACTTCCTCCCTGCTGGCCAGCTTTCAAAGTGCTACATAGACGGAAGCGGGAGAAAGGGCGGCGGTGGTCTTACCCAGTTGTGAACCCTACAAACCAAAAGAAAAAAAGAGAGAGAAAAGAATCCACATGTTGAGAAGATGGGTTCACCAACGCAACAGTGGCATGACGGCTGTCAAGGCAGCCAGCCACCTCTGATTGATCGGAGACCGACTCTAGGTGGGGGAACTCATTCTTAGCCCAGTTAGCAGCCCATGCCTGTGGAGGTTGTAAGTCCGAGTGGCGAACTTGTTCTTTAGCTAAATTGACATAGCATCAACTGCCTTATAGATCTCCATGTTTACACCCACAGACAAAAGCTGCTCTTAGCATTAGTCAGAGAAGCCTCTCTTTGTAGTGAATGGTGGTGAATTGGGAGAGTCCCGGCTTCGTGAAATGCTGATAAATTGTTATTGAGAGTTCGGCCGGGCGGTGGCGCACGCCTTTAATCCCAGCACTCCAGGAGGCAGAGGCAGGTGGAACCTCTAAACAAAACATTTATACCACACTCCTAAGGCTAGGAACTTTGCCAAAAAGGGGAAGGAAGTATGTAAGGGCAGAACATGGGGTGAAAGGCTGAAAAATGGCCAGCGCAATCATGGACTCTCAACAACTGCAGTTACCTGTACTGGGCCCGCACAAGACTGGCTCTGCAGCAATCAGTGATGGAAGGGAGAAAGCACCACAGGCACCTACTCCCGCTGAATGATCGGGAGACAAGAACCATCATCTTCTGCTGTATATCCACCACTAGGCCCAGCAGGCTCCAATGGACACGACCACACCCATACAGATGGTCTTGGCTTAACTCAGTGAGACACAAAACAAAATGAATAGACATTGATGTAAGAAGAGGTTTATAAGGCAGGAGAAGTAGACAGGAGTGTTTGGAAGATGAGAAAGGGTGGGAATGAGAGCAGTCAGTATGGATTATATACCTGTGAAATTGTTAAAAAAAAAAAAAAAACTACATTTGACAAAAGAAGCTGTGGCATGAAATGATAATAAGAAAGCTGATGTAATTATATTGAAATAAGGACAAATAAACTAAAAGATAAAGAATATTTTTGAGGTAAAGAAAGAGCTTTCATAAAGACAGAAGGGTTGATCCAAAAGGAAAACATAAAATCTTAACTCTGTACCTAATTACTAAGCTTTGAGATTCATAAAACGAAAACTGACTAATAAAGAAAAATAGTTTCCATCTTAGTATCATATAGAACTAGGAAATAAAAACAAACAAAAACTGATAAAAAAAAAAAAGGGGGGGGGCTAGAGATGGCTCAGCTGTTCAGAGTACTTGCTGTTCTTCCAGGGAACTGAGTTCAGTACCCAGCACTCATATCAGGTGGCTCACAACTGTCATCACTGCAGTTCCAAGGGATTAACTCCCCCTGCTGGCCTACACAGGCACTGCACATACATGGTGCACATAAATTCTTACAGGCAAAACACACAGATGGATAGATGTAGTGGGTAGCCATTCCAGCTTTCATCTGGAAGTTCCAACCCCCATTGAGGTTTCAGTAACTGTCACACCTACAAGGTGGGGCTGAGAGAGGACCCTGAAGACCCGAGATCCAGATGCACTGGCTCTCTTGGTTCCTGGTTCCTGGATCCTGGACGCTGGAGGTATACTGAGCAGAGTTCTCCAGAGAACACCGCCGGACTGCAACACACCTTTCCCAGACCCTGTAGCCTATCCCTTCACTTGTAAGTTCCCACAAAATAAACCTTGTGGTGGTATTCTAATTGTACTGAAATGTGATTTTGATTGTATGTTAATAAATAAAGTTGCCCGGGGGTCAGAGCTATTAGAGCCATAGACAGGGTGTGGCAGTGGTGGTGCACGCCTTTAACCCCATAGATCTCTGTGTGTTCAGGGGTACAGCCAGCATTGGAGACATATGCCTTTAAGACCTGGGGGGCTGTACATACAGACAGTGACGAGGCAGTCACATGTTTGGGTTTACAACCAATGAGAAGGTAGAATGACTATGAAACTACTTACACACACAGGGAAATAGCTTTTTTTCAGGAAGCCAGGACCACTGAAGGAGGAAGGGTGAGATTTTAGCTCTGAGCTCTGACCTCTCGGCTTTCTCTTTTACATTGGTTCTGTGTTTCTTATTTAATAAGACGGTTGGATACATCTACAAAACCTCCCTTTTAACTACGTGGAGTGGCCTTAATAATTTCATAGATACATAGATACATAGATACATAGATAGATAGATAGATAGACAGATAGACAGATAGATAGATGAGATTTTGAAATTTAAAAACTAGCTGATAACATAAAACAGTTGAGCACACTATCAGCAATCTTGTTCTAATTGACAATTTGGGGACATCTCACTACACAGCTTCAAAATACATACTATTTTTGGGGGGCACATGGAATGCTCACCAAATAAACAATATTCTGGGTTATAAAGTAAGCCTTAATATATTTCAAAAGAGAAAAATTCTAAGAGTTGGCTTTCTGACCACAAGATAATTAAGTCAGAAATAACAGCAAGATATTAAGAAAATCCCTCCAGATATTTGGAAAAATAAGCAACATACTTTAACTTAGTAGAGTGTGTTGGGAATGTGGTTTCATGGAAGAGTGCTTGCTTAGCATGTGTGTGGTCCTGGGTTTGAGGTTTGATCTCCAGCACTGTCAAAAGAGAAAGAAAGAGAGGGGGGAGGGAGGGAGGGAAGGGGGAGGGAGGGAGAGAGAGAGAGAGGAAGAAAGAAAGAAAGAAAGAAAGAAAGAAAGAAAGAAAGAAAGAAAGAAAGGAAGGAAAGAAGGAAGGAAGGAAGGAAGGAAGAAAGAAAGAAAGAAAGAAAGAAAGAAAGAGACCACTGGAGACACTGGAAAATATTCTAGTTGAAAAATAATAGAAACAAAACAAAATGACTAAAATTTATGCAACTCACTTAAAGCAGTGCCCACAAAAAATTCATAACTCTAAATGTCCATAAGAGTAAAAGAAAAAGCAAATGTTACACAAAAATTAATAGTTTCCATGTCTGCATTAGTCATCAAAAAAAGAAGCAAGCAGAGAAATCATGGCAAGCCCAGATGAGTGAGATCATAAAACAACCAAATAACACTGCCTTGGTCACTGCTCTGTTGCTGGGAAGCAACACCATGACCACCTCCTATGAAAGAAAGCATTTAATTGGGGCTGGCTTACAGTTTCAAAGGTTTAGTCCATCGTTGTCATGGCAGGGAGCATGGCAGCATGCTGGTAGGCACTGGAGCTGTAAACTGACAACAATATCCTGATCATGGGCTCTTGAAACCTCAAAGCCCACGCCTAGTCACACAATTCCTCAAAAAGGCCACACCTCATAATCCTTCTAATCCTTTCAAACAGTGCCACTCCCTGGCAACTAAGCATTAAAATATATGATATATATTTTGTATATTTTTATAATTTTTTTATATTTTTATAAAATATTTAAAGATGGCCTATGGCAGGCCACCCTTATTCAAACAGACACAAACACAGAAAGAGAATAAAATGAATAGACAAATCATTCAAAAGATGAACAAAATGTTTTAAACTCCAGGAAGACTGAACAAGGAAAAGAGCACAAACTACAAGACACTTTAAATTTTTATTTAACTAGTAATTGGCCAATAAAAGTCATATATATTTACTCTATCAACATTATAAACTATATATATATATATATATACTATATACTCTAATATATATATATATATATATATATATTCTCAAAATATCTGAGGTAGAAAAGAAGCATTACCACAAACCCTAAAGACATTAAAAGGATAATCATGACATTTCACCCCCAAACTTATAATAATAAATTCATGAATTTAGATAAGTATTACTTGATCCATACAATTTATCAAAAGCAACCCAAAGAAAAACAGAAAAAATTTAATAGCTGTACTTTTCAACATCCTATTTCTTCATAACCAACCTCTGAACTTAGCAACCTAAAATAACACTTCTCGTTCTGTTGTTACTAAGTTAAGTGACCTCAGCTGTGTGGTTCCCATTCACTGATGCCAGACTGGTACATCACCTCCCCTACATGATACCATAATGGTCTTTGAGTCATTAGACTTTTGACATGGTGGCTGGTTTCGAGGGAGAAAATTAATATGAAAATGTACAATGCTGGAAAAGTATAACACAGTTATAGGATTTCTAGGATCTACTTTTCAGGACACACTAAAAATCTCTGGTAAAATCCCAATGATAATTTTGGGAAAGAAGTTAAGTCTATAAGTCAATGGGACAGAATAGCATTCAGAAGGACCAAGGACACACACTAAGTTGATTTCATCCAAGATGCCAAAGGGATTCACTAGAGAAAATGCATTCCTTTTTACTGTCATCATTACTTATGATGAAATTGATTAATTATTGCACACATAGTCACCTATTCCATATCTTCTATAGGTCAGAAGATGTGGTGTGGAATACCTAAATCATTGTTTAAGATCTCAGATGACTAAGAGCAAGCTCTCCGTCAGCCTACATCCTCATATAGGACCCAAACTCTGCTTCCAAAAATGTTCCTATTGGTTGTAGAATTGAAGAACTTAGTTCAAACCAACAGGAGACTTCTCCCTGTGAATTCCTGATTTCTCTTAGGGTGGGGCTAATGAAGGATGTTGTTGTTATTATTATATTATCATTATTATTATTCTTTACTCTTTCTTTCTCGCTTTCTTTTTTGGTTTTGGCTTTGGTTTTTTTGAGACAGGGTCTTTCTACATAACCCTTACTGCCCTGGAATTCACTATGTCTGGCCTCAAGATCACAGAGATCTTTTTGCCTCAGCTTCCTGAGTGCTGGGATTAAAGGCCTGTGTCACCACACATAATAAACAGTTCTTCTTCTGACTAACCCAAATTCCACCTTAATCAAATTTTCAAAATCTTCCTGCCATATAACAGCTTGTAATCCCAGAAGTGATTGCCCTGATCTCCATTCAAGAAAAGAGGATTCAACAGTATGTCTCATTAGTCTTCACGGTCAACCTTGACTGGATTTAGAATCCTAAAGAAACACACCCCTGGCAGTGTCTACGGTGTTTCCACAAATGTTTAACTGAAGAGGGAAAACTCACTGAGGACCCACTGTTCACAGGTATTAAGCTCCAGAATAGAGTAAAAAGGAGAAAGAATGTGAGCTGGGCACCAGCATCCATCTCTCTCCGCTTCCTGGTTATAGGAACAACAGGACCAGCCACTTCACGTTCCTGTGGCCACGCCTTCTCTGCCATGATGGACGGACAGTACCCTCAAACCATCAGCCAAAATACCCTTCCTTCCATCGCCTGTATCAGGCATCTCGGCAACAAGAAAGGTGTGCAGTGGGGATCTGGAGTCTGGAAGGGATTCAATGGCTTTTATAACAAATAATCCCAGTGCAGTCATTAAAAATAATATAAATGTATTGCCTTACAATTTGGTATTTCAGAATTCCAGAAATAACCAGGATAAGATCAAGACATCATCAGAGCTACATTATTTCCTGAGACCACAGAGAGAATGTGTTTCCTTGTGCTCTCCAGCTTCTAAAGATCATCTATGTTCTATGGCTCATGGTTCTGTTCTCACTTTCAAAATCAGCACCAGTAAAATAAATTCTTAGCATATACATCACTCTGAAGTTCTCTTCTGCCTCCTTTTCCACATTTAAAGACCCTCTCCTTTTTACATTGGACTGGCCTGGGCAATCCAGGATATTACTGAGGTGCTACATCAAGAGGTTGGCAACCATGATTCTGTCTCCATCCTTCCCAGATACAGGACGTGGACATCTTTGTGAAGTCAGAAGCATCCTGCCACATGAGCCAACCCAGGGCTTTTCCTGCTCAGGAGAAAAGAGTCTTTCCCAAAAGTGGTGCTTGGCCAAGGGTATCTATGTAGAAATAAGGGATCTAATGCCCACCTCACTCAAAAACCAGCTAACTGAAAAGAGATATACTATCTCATATATAAATATATATCTATAAGAAGATATACAAAAGGGCCATAGGAACATTAAAAATGTTCATCATCATGAGCTGGAGAGATGGTTCAGAGGTTAAGAGCTCTGGTTGCTCTTCCAGAGGTCTTCCAGTAGGTTCCCAGCACCCACTTGGCAGCTCACAAACCATCTCCAACAACAGTTCAGGGAATCCAATACCCTCTTCTGGCCTCTATGGGCACCAGGTATGTATGGGGTGCACAGATATACATGCAGGCAAAACACTAATACATGTAAATTAATAATAAAATAGTTGCGCCGGGCGGTTGTGGCGCACGCCTTTAATCCCAGCACTCGGGAAGCAGAGCCAAGCGGATCTCTGTGAGTTCGAGGCAGCTGGGCTACCAAGTGAGTTCAGGAAAAGCGCAAAGCTACACAGAGAAACCCTGTCTCGAAAAACCAAAAAAAAAAATAAATAAATAAAATAAAATAAAATAGTTGCATTTTTTAACTTAAAAACCAATGTTCATCACCACACCAGGCCTGGCAATGCAGACCTGTGACTTCTACTACTCTGGAGGCTGAGGCAGGAGAATCACAAGTTGAAGGCCTATTTGAGATATTGAGTGAATTCAAGATCAACCTGAGTAACTTAGTTAGAACTTATCTCAAAAAAAGTAAAAATAGGGCTAGATATACCAATTGTAGTGTCCCTGCCCAGCAACAGGTGAGGCCCTGGGTTTAATCGCTAGCACACATACTGGACAAATGAGATGATCGTGCATTATTAGAAAAATGTAAATCAAACCTAGAAGATAAGACTTCACATTCGTTGGGATGATAAGGGAAGAAAAAGAAATAAAGAGAAAAAGAAAGAAGAGGAGGAGAAAGAGAGGGGGAAGGGAAGTTGTCAAGCAACAGAGAAATTGGAATGCTGGTTACATTGCTGGTCTATACCTGTATTCCTATATTAAACTATCTCCTTTTCTATAACAGAATACCTGAGACTGGATGGTTTATAAAGAAAGATTACTAGAAAGCTGATGCAGTCGTGGAGAGATATACACTAATCTATCCATGAAGGCATAGATTTCTTTAAAATCCCATCTCCCACACCTTTACATCACAATCAAAATTTTCAAATGAATTTTGGTGAGGACAAACCACAACCAGACCACAGCAATACCCAAGAAAATCGAAAACACGTCTCCATAAAAACCTGGGCATTAGGGGCTGGAGAGATGGCTCAGAGGTTAAGAGCACTGACTGCTCTTCCAGAGGTCCTGAGTTCAATTCCTAGCAACCACATGGTGGCTCACAACCATCTGTAATGAGATCTGGTGCCCTCTTCTGACCTGCAGTCATACATGCTGTATACATAATAAATAAATAAATAATTCTTTAAAAAAAAAATCTGGGCATTATCTATCACCACCAAACAGATGGAACACTCCAGACCTCCATCAACCAAGGAATGGATCAGCAGCATGGTACATGTCCACACATGGAATATTACTCCACTGGAAACAGGAAGAGTTCCTACTTGCTGAAATGTTTTTTAAAAAATCATTTGAGAGATGGAGTACTGAGATTTAGACAGTAGCGGGACATTGCATCCTGAAAATACTAAAGAATATGGGCTGGCATTCTGGCATTCTTTTAAGGGGTAAATGTTAAGTTATGTAAATTACATCTCAGAAAAAAAAATTCAATGGGAAAAGGCCATGTGCTCATAAAAAGATAATTTCAAAGATGAAATACCTAAAATACCCTGACTGGACAGTAATAGATTTTATAATAGATTTTGGTGATAGGGGACATAAATTTGAGCCCTGATAAAATGAAGCTGTTATACCCTCCCCACCCCCCAAAAAAGTCACCTTTATATAAAAAAAATCCCACTGAATTGTTGTTTTATGAAATACAAGTTTAAAGGCCAAGCTCCTTCTCTGGGACCTATAGGAACCCAGGGAGTGATTTTTTTCATTGCCCCTTGCTTTCAGGAGAACTGAAACCTCCTAGGTTTAAAAATTCAGGAATTGGGGGAGATGGGGAGAGCGATGACTTGGTCCAGAAGGGCACAGTGGAGAAGAGGAGAAACCAGAAGTGTGGAGTTGTATTAGTCAGGGTTCTCTAGCGGAGCAAAACTTACAGAATAAATATATAGAATATATACAGAATGAATACACACACACACACACACACACACACACACACACACACACGTAGTGGTCCAGCTAGTCCAACAATGGCTGCCTACCAGTGGAGGGTCCAAGAATTCAGTAGTTGTTCAGTCTGAGGCTGGTGTCTCAGCTGGCCTTCAGTACACGCTGGAATCCTGAATAATTAGGCTCTAATGTCAGTGAAGGAATGGACTTGCCCAGAAGAGCGAGAGCAAGCAGGCAAAGAGAGCAAGCTTCCTTCTCCCATGTCTTCCATATAGGCCGCCAGCAGAAGATGTGGCCCGGATGAAAGGTGCATCTTCCTACCTCAAAAAATCCAGGTTCAAGTGATTTAATTAAGAAAAAAAATCCCCCAAAGGTGTGCCCAGCCACTTGGGTTTTAGTGAATTCCAGATGGAGTCAGGTTGACAACCATGAGTGGCCATCACAGTCGGTAAAGCGCTTGCTGCACAGGCGTGAGGCACCCATGTAAAGGCAGCCTCGTCATCTGTAGTCTGAGTGCTGGCGGGGATGGTGAGCGATGGATGACTCAAGGATCCCTGGGTTTCTCTGGACAGCTGGTCTAGCTCACAAGCAAACTCCAGCTTCAGTGGGAGACCTTTCTCAAAAATAAGGTAGAAATGGATTGATGAAAAAAACCTTGTGCTAACCTCTGGCCTACACACACACACATGCACACACACACATGCACACACACACTTGCACACATACCCTTCAAGGAAAGAAAGAAAAAGACAGTGTCAAAAGGGAAGGCAACTGTAGTGGGTAGCTGTTCTAGCTTTGACCTGGAAGTACTACCCCCAGTGAGGCTTCGGTAACTGTCACACCTAGAAGGCGGGGCGCAGACAGGAGCCCTTAAGACCCCAGATCCAGAGGTGCCGGCTCTCTTGGTTCCTGGATCCTGGACGCTGGAGGTAGACCGAGCAGAGTTTTCCAGAGAAGTCCAGATCCTTGGAACCAGTTTTCCTGTCCTGGAATCATTCTGAGTTCCCATCACTAGCACCCATGACCTGCGCTGGTGCTGGTTATAGGAAGCAGACAGGAATGCCCCTGGGAGGCTCACGCCAGGGTGAGTTTGCTCTGCCTGGTGCCGCCGCCGCCCCTCCCAGGAGCTAGCGATGGTGGTGCACACTGTGTCCTGGGTGCTAGGCTCAGTGATGGAGGGAGGCAGGAGGGTTCTCCCTCAAGGAGGCTGTGGAGCGAGCAAGGAGGAGCTCGATTAACCTTTGGGTCAGTTAAGATGCTGAGTGGACAAGTCCAAAGCTAGACGCAAGAGCTGTAGAGTCACGGTCACTAGCCAGAAGAAGACTGGAGTTTGAGAAGGAATGAGAGCTGAGGACCAGGCCCATGAAAGAACTGCTTGGAGAAGGAGGCTGACAAAGGAAATCAACAGAGTAGAAAGAAGGGGCATCAAAGAGAAGGAACCAGCGGTCTGTGAGCCAAGGAACCCATGCAGGGTTCTGGTAGCAGCCTAGATAAAAGGGCACAGCAGACCAAAGATCACTTGCCTTTCACGGGTCTGGCCTTTCCTCTTACCTCCAAGTTGATATACCTACCCTGTTGCTGCTGCTGCTGCTGCTGATGATGATGATGATGATGATTCCTTCGATGCTATCAGAAAGAAACAGTTTCTCCAGGCTTCTATCTTAGACTAAGGACCAGCAACTCTCCAGGAACCCTCCAGGTTTTCAGCGCCCGATTGGGAATACTGAAGGTCCCAGCCCCATGGATGGAACAGCCACCTGGCTCTCAACCTCCCGGATGTAATTCGGCTCTTGTTGCTGTTTTAACATCAGCTGACTTAACAAACTAGCCAACATATGTGTGTATTCATTCTGTTGGTTGCTCCTCTGGAGACCCTAATACAGCCCCATTGGTTAGCTTCCTTCCAGCTCCAAACTTAAGCAGCAAGTGCTCCTCCGGGCATTCAAAGACACTCCCTCTGCTAGTTTAGCTCCTGGGTGGTTTTCACAGCTCATTAGAGCCACCAGAATCAGCCTAGCCTCCATAATGAGCTGGTGTTTCCTTACCGGAGAGATGCTTCACCCCTAATGAGTCCCTATAAGTGCACACCCACTGCGGGTTAATAGTAGGGAATTCACATTTATGCTAAATTCAGCTGGTGGTTTTTGTGTTTGTTTTTGTCTTTTTGAGACAGGATCTCATGTGGTCCAGGCTGGCATTGCATGGATGACCTTGAACTCTTGACCCTCCCACCTCCACCTCCCAAGGATGACAATTGCGGGCATATGCAGAGAGACTGGGGTCTCTCTAGGGAACCCTGGTGACCTCAGGAAGGGGGTTCAGGGGAAACTGAACCGCCTCTGCGGCCGCAGGGACGTCCCTGGGGAAGCCACTTTGAGAACTGCACATCAAGCCTGTGCAACTGCTTCAGAGGCTGAGGCAGGAGGAGCACTGGGTCCAGGAGTTTATGGGAGTCAGTTCTCTCCCTCTGTCGTGTGGGTCCTGGGGATCAAGGTCATTAGGCCCAGCAGCAGGTTCCTTTACACACTGCTGCAAGAGACCTTGTCTTTAAACAGATTAAGAACAGCAAGAGCTGTGTGGAGGGGTCAGTTCCTTGCAGAGCCTCGCTAATACCTGCATGCAAAAGGACGGCCTTGCCCATCCCCACCCTTCCAAAATTCATGGTGCTCCTGTCAGACCAGGAAGCCACTCCACCTCTTTCCTGGGCTCCCATGCCCCCACTTCAGTCTGTGTCGGGGAGAAAGCTGAGAACCCAGGTACATTCATGGGGCAAACCCCTGAGAGCAGAGACCACATTACTGGTGGACTGCCGGGTTTGTGGGAACACTTAGCGGTCAGCACCCTGGTGTGGCCACACTGTGGGCTGAGCCAATTTCCCATCTGCTGTGACTGCCATCTGTAGCTCCTTCCAGCTGGTGACCCCATCCAGACCCTGCACCCTGGCTCCCCACCCACACTCCCTGAGCTCCTGGGGATGCTGGCTCTGGAACCCTGTTTCTGGGAAGCTGTGTGCCCTGGAGGGTTAAACCTGGAGCCCAGCATGGGGACATTGCTGGACTGACAGGCAAGACAGTCCTCTCCTCTCGGGCCCCTTGCCAGACTGATTCATGCAGCTTCAAAAATAAGGCATATTTTCAAGCCAGTTGCTACACTTATTAAGGAGAAATGTGTTTAATTGACTGGCTTGGAACCTGTCCTCTCCTCAACAGGGCGGCAGCTTGGGCCCCTCCAAATTTCTCTCAGTCTTTCCTGGGTCAGGGTCAAAAGCTCCCGCACAATATAAGGAAATGTGACCATTCTTCACAACCAGCACATCTTGGGAAGCACGCACACACACACACACACACACACACACACACACACACACACACACACACACGCCTTTTTCAGAGTCCTCCCCTTCCATCTTGATTCCATAATCCTGAGGCTCAGGCAATTAAAGTAAAATATACTTATAGTCCCTCGATGTTTACTCGACCAGCTGGTAATGAGCTAGGCAGGATTGTCTCTGTTACATAAAGGGAAAAGAACAAAGAATTAGGAATATGGAAGACATTCAAATGTCTTAATTAGTGTTTCCATCTGTAAAAAAAGAAAAGAAAAATGTTTGTCAGGAAAAGCCACGCCCAGGTACCTATCTTGGGAAGGCCAGGGTCACCACTGTGAGGGCAACAGAGTGTGGCCTGAAAGGATGCATGGATGCGGGTCCCCCCAGGGGAACGTTGGAGACCTGGATGTGAGCTTGGCGGGGACCCTGGGGAGGGAAGGAGAGCAAGCCAGACCTGGGAGCGGATGTGGTCAGTGCCGAGGGTGGAACCAGGGACTGGAGCCCAGGCCATACACAGCTCCCACAGTAGGGTGAGTCTTGGCTGCACACAGCTCCCACCACACCAGTGGTGGACATTGGGCCTGGCTGGAGAAAGTCCTGGAATTCCAGGCCTCTTTCTGCTCTTCTCTCAATTCCTTTTTGGGGTCCCTTCAGAGTGGTCACTGAAACATGAGCTGCAGTATATACCCCAGAGAAACCCCCCTTTACTTCAGGCCACATGCATTGCCCCCCCATCAGTCTACCCCAGCACCCCTGGGCAGGGGTGGGGATGGGATGGTCACAGTGAGAGGGATAGAGAGAGCCAAAGGGTCAGACTCTACATGGCCTGTAGCCCTGCTCCCATCCGGCCATACATACCTCTCTCTTTATAAGACCGCAATCCCAGAGGGTACCAGGCCCTGAGTGCCCACCGAGGCTTCAGAATCATCCCCCAAACACAAACTGCTATTGCCAGTACAGAGCATAGCTTGGACTAAAACCCTTGGTCCAGAAAACTCTGAGCTCTGCAGCACGAGGCACATGCAGCAGGCTACGACTTCAGCCAGCAGCTGACGTCAGCTTCCTGTGCCTGGCCCAGGTACCTTGGTCTTCAGGTGGATGCCCTGAGCTCACACCTGTGCTTCCTGGCTCTCTCCACCCCCGTCCCCCGTCCCCTGCTTCCCCCAGCATTCAGTGCCCACAGCAGAGCAGAGGGTCGGTACCTCCCAGCTAAACATGACTGGATGAGGCTTGACCACAGTCTTAAGGGAAGGATACCCCTTCAATGTGTGAAGGAATGAGGGGGGGGGGAGGTGATGCTGGCACAGGTAGCCTCTGGCTTCCAGCTCATCCAATTTCACCGGTCCAAAGGTCTCAGCTATGGGAAAATCATTCTTTCCTCTAATGCATACCGATTAGTGCCATGCAGAGTCCTCTGAACCAGCTTCAGCCCGGACCTGCTTCTATGAGCCATATGTCTTCAATCTTCGAAAGAAAAGGTCAAATCCACTAGACCCTTGGGGTGGGACAAATTCCCAGGATACCTTGAGCTCAAAATAGCCAAACTTCAACCAGACTCAGTGAATGTGCTGCATAACTCCAAGAAGTCTTAACAATGCCCCTGCCTTAGAGGAGCTCATGGAGGGAAGGGCAAGCCTCAGTCATCACTATGCATTGTGGGAACATTGGGTAAATGTACTTTTCCTGCTTAACTCTGGGGAAGCGGAATTGCCCCCAGCTGGAGACAGCTCTGCCGTGGTGATGATTTCAGACATGAGTTTTTAAAGTTTTTTGTTGTTGTTTTTGTTTTGGTTTGGTTTGGGTTGTTTGTTTGTTTTTCAATACAAGGTTTCTCTGTATAGTTTTTGGTGCCTGTCCTGGAGCTTACTCTCTAGACCAGGTTGGCCTCGAACTCACAGAGATCTATCTGCCTGGCTCTGCCTCCTGAGTGCTGGGATTAAAGGCATGCACCACCACCACCACCACCGGCTCTAGATTTTTTTTAATGGAGGCTGGAGAGATAGCTCAATGGTTAAGAGCACTTACTGCTTTTGGAAAGGACCCCATTTCAATTCCCAGCACCCACATGGTAGCTCATAACCATCTGTAACTCCAGTCCAAGGGGATTTGGCACCCTCTTCTATCCCCCGAGGGTAGTAGGCAGGCATGTACATGTGTGCAGATATACATGCAGGCCAAACACCCATACACATAGAATAAAATAATAGTTTATTAAAATTTTTTTCTTTTTAAAATTGTCGTGGTTTGGGTCGGGGTTATACACATATGAGTGCAGGTACCCTGGGTGGCCAGAAGAGGGCATCCGATGCTCTGGAGCTGGAGTTACAGGTAGTTGTGAGCCACTGGACACAAATGCTGGAAACTAAACTCTGATCCTCTGCAAGAGCGGTACGAGCTCTTAACCCCTGAACCATCTCTCCAGCACTGAGCATGATCTGGAAGGAGAGCGTGTAAAACCGGAACAGGGTAGTCTGCACACAGGAAACAACTGAACAAGAGGAGAAAGGGAGGAAATTGCTGGAAGCTGAGCTGCTGCGGGGCTGCAGGTAGATCACTAGCCAGGTGATGTATGTGGCCATTCCTTACAGCATCTCTCAAGTTACAGCAAGCTCTTCCTACTTGAACTAGTCCCCCCATTACAAAGCCCACACATTTCCCTCATCTACTTTATATTGACTTCCCCCTTTCCTTTTCCTTCTTTGCTGATCAGATTAGCATTTTCCTCTCTGTATTGAGCTTACTCTATAGATAGGTTGATTGATGATTCACGCACATTTACAGATGAGGTGCTCTATACACCATGGAAGACACTGGGATCTCAGGACCTACTACCCGCCCCTACCCTCAACGCGGGATGGAGGAAAAAGGATGGCCACAAGCAAGAGAGAGAAGCTGGATGCTGTGGTCTGAATAAGCTGTCTCCATGCCTCTTCCCGAAGGCTCACGTGCTGGAAGCTTGGTCTCCAGTGTAGCAGGCTGAAGTGGTGGAATCTTTCAAAGAATACCAGGGACTGGAGAGATGGCTCAGCTTAAGAGCACGTACTGCTCTTGCAGAGGACCTGAGTTCAAGTCCCAGCACCCACATAGGGCAGCTCTCAAATACCCATTGAGAGCTCTAGGGGATCTGACACCCTCCTTTCATATCCATGGATGCCTGTGCATATAAGCACAGACATGCACAAATACACATAATTAGAAATAAAAATAATGATTTTTTTTTTAAAAAAGGAAAGAACTAGATCATGACAGAACATCATCACTCTGAGGAAGGATTAATGTAAGCATCTGATGACTGGAATTCTTGCTTCTGAGAAGCAAAGAGCTTGCTAAAGGAGCTTAGACGTCCTCCTGTGTGTAGCCAGTTCCCTTTGCCCGCCTCTCCTGTGCTGTGGTGGAATGCAGGATGAGTTATTCGGGCCTCCAATGACCAGACTGTGAACCAGACAAGCCTGTTCGTCAGCCTTCCTGTTTCAGGTACTTGGTTACAGTAACATGAAAAGGACTAAAATGGGAAAAAGAAGGGAAGTGGGGGACAGAGTTCCAGGTGGACACACCCACAGGTTCACATTTACATACTCATGCCTCACAGGCACACAGGACACTTGAATTTGCTGCAATTTGCTGTATAAAGTTGCTGTTCACCTTGGGAACCAACTATCTAGCATGATAACGTGTTTCATTAAAGCTGCTTGGTCAATCCTGCCTCCTCTCTCGTCCCTGCAAATGTTGTCTCCTAATCGCTGTCACCAGCGTTCCTGTGAGTTCCCTTCTCCTGCCCACAGGCTTCATTCAACTCTCTTCCCCTACATCCTGTTCTGCAGGATTTTGCCTTCTCCAGAAAGGCTCCAGATTGAGTGGCCCAAGCTTTTGAAAGCCAGGGAAGTAGAAAGAGGCAGGACTCAGAAATGCAGCCCTGATGCCTTGCCGTTTCTCCCTGGCCCCAGCCGAGCCTGGGTCAATATTCCCTTCCGTACCCTTGCTAGACTCTCTGGCCTACGACGGGTTAAGAATGGTTGCTGGGTGTGAGGGTTAGTTCAGTTGTCAACTTGACACAAGCTGGAAGCCCTTAGGAAGAGTCTCAGTGAGAGACTGTCTGTCTACATCAGGTTGGCCTGTGAGCGCATCTGTGGGGATTGTCTTGAGAAGACTCAGCCTGAAAGTGGCCAGTACCATTCCCTGTTTTGAGCCCAAACTGTATAAAAGTAGAGAAAGCCAACTGAGCATGAGGCGTTCATGTACTTGTCTCTGCTCTTGACTGGATGTGATGTGGCTCTCTGCTTCAAGTCCTTGCTGCCCAAGACTTCCCTGCGATGATGGCCCACAACCTGGAATTGGGAGCAGAAATGAACCATGGCCCCTGCCCACAGTCACTTCTCCTTTTTCTTTCAAAAGTATCTTTTTATTAGTCATCGTTGTCTGACTACAAGAATAACTGAAGTCATTTACTTACATTGGATACAAGCTCTGGAAAATAACCTAAAAATGCTTAGCTTGAGATCAAAAAGCATGTGATTGGTTTACAACTATCTGTGTTTGTGCCTTTTTAAATGTCTAATTGTTTCTTCTATTTTTGAGCTTATAATATAATCATAACATGTCTTCCTTCTGTTTCCTTCCTCCAAACCTTTCCATATACTGTACCTCCTTGCTGTCTTTCAAATTCATGACCTCTTTTCCCATTAATTGTTATTCCAAGCATATATATATTCCTGAGTACAACCTGGTCAGTCTATATAATGTTACTTGTATGTATGTTTTCAAGGATGACCATTCGATATTGGGCAACCAACTGATATGCTCTCCTGCTCTCAACATTCCTTAGCTGCCTACAGTTCTTTGTGTAGGGTTGAGACCTCATGGGCTTCCCCTGCTGCTGTGGGATAATGCTCTTGTACACTATGAAGATTTGTCACTTGAATTGGTTTAATAAAACACTGATTGCCAGTAGCCAGGCAGGAAGTATAGGCGAGGTGAGCAGACTAGGAGAATTCTGGGAAGAGGAAGGGCGGAGTTGGGAGTTGCCAGCCAGATGCAGAGGAAGCAAAATGAGAATGTCAGACTGAGATAAGATACCAAGACACATGGCTAAACATAGATAAGAATTATGTGTTATTTAAGTGTAAGAGCTAGCTAGTAATAAGCCTGAGCTACTGGCTAAGCATTTATAAGTAATATTAGCTTCAGAATCAACTACTTGGGAAGCAGCTGCTGGGTATTTGGGAACAGGCAGGTGGGAGAGAAACTTCCGCCTACACCCTGCCCCCACACTTTGGCTTATCTATTATTGTCCTTGTTCAGCTCACGTTTGGACAGTCATGGTGGTGAGGTTTTAATGGGTTTAGCTTCTGCTATTCTTAGGAAATACAATCTCATGGCAAACTCCCTGTCCCTTTAGCCCTTTACTATCTTTCTGGCTCCTTCTTATACAACACTTCCTGAGCCTCAGGTTGAATCCATGGGGCCTTAAGCTGCTTTTTGTCTGAGTGTTTTGTCACAAAATTGAAATGTAACTAGAAACTTGGGTCATCTTTCTCCAGAGAGCCAAGGAGTAGGACACTCAAAGTGGGCACCAGAGAGCAAGTGGGAGGCTTGCCAATATGATAGTGAGAGCTTGTACCTGACGCTCTTGTCCCCACCCCAGGAGGAAGAATCCTAACCTGAGACTGCTCATAACAGCTCGAGCTTAGGGCTCATTCCTCTTTCCTCCTCTCCAGCGTGGTTTTCTTTGGGCTGATTGGAGCCAAGATGGCCCTGGAAAGGAGACACAAAAGAGGCAGGACAAGTGGCCAGAACCAGGCTCTGCAGAGACATCCTGGTTCCAGCCTGTGACAGGAAACAGCCCAAGTCAAGTTTTCATAAATAGCTAAGCATTATTCCCTGGGTGGCCAAAGGCAAAGGGGGAGACTGCAGCTGGCCCTGGCAGGGTACGCAGGAGCAGGAAGCCAAGCCCGGACCCCTGCCCACAGCCCAGGGCTTGGCTGTGGCCTGCCTGAAGTCACCACCAGAGGCAGGGCCAGCTGATGATGAAGTGACAGTACCATGCTCCCTGGTGGTCCAAGCTGGGTCAGAGTTTCCCAAGGCCAGCTGCGATGATGCGGGTGACCAGGAGAAGCTGGCCCAGCCTTGCTTGAAGGAATGAGGTTGTTTCTATTGCAACGGAAAAAACCAACACCCAAAGGAACAGGACGCTCCGCCAGGTCTGCAGTAACCAGCTTGTCCTCTGGGCTGGCCAGCTCCCAGCAATTAGAAGAGCTCAGCTGAGCAGGCCCAGGACGAAGCTCCCATCTCAGCCTCATCATCCTCCCAGGACCCTGGCAACCTGACAGCCTTCCCATCAGGCCTTGTGCCTGGCGGCTGGGATGGGTGAAGAAGTATCGGTGAGAGAACCAGCAGGAACTTGGCATCTGATGTGACCACTGTTTCTTGGTGTCTGTGACCTTCCCGGGCTCCACTCCATCATCTGAAATATGGGGGCATTTGTGCCCCAACTACTTTGGGTACCAGAGGCAGTGACATGAAGGGGCATACAAGGAGGCATAATGCCCACTCGAGACTGTGTGACCAGCATTCCTAATCTGAAGACTGAATGCTCCAAAATCTAAAAAAGGATGGCACAAGTGGAAAATTCCACACCTGATGTCGCACAGTCAAACACAAGTGCCCAGCAAACACTGTGCAGAATGACCTGCAGGCCACATGCGTGAGGGTTAGGAAGCCTACATGTGCTTTGTGTGTAGACTCGGGTCTTCCTGGGGTATCTTCCCCTCTCCCTTCATCTGAGTAAACATTCCAAGATCAAGATCAAATTTTTTTTTTCAAATATAAATATATAAACAAAATCTAAAGCGTTTTGGTTCCAAGCCTGTCTGATAAGGGATGGTCAACCTACATTACTGAAGGTAATTGCAGACCCCAAAGCCATCACCTGGCACCATTCTTCTGTAGTAACCTGAAAAATGACCTTGACACCCAAAGGTGTGCCCTCCAAGAGTGTAGGTGGCAGAGAAGCTCAAACCCAAGGGAAGGTGGCACTCTCAGGCCAGGAGGCAAGGGACAGAACACTTTCTGGTTGCCAAACCCTTGGCCTGAACTTGACAGAAAATAACCCAGAGCCTGAGAATGGTGGTGACACCTGAAATTGCCACTGGAGAGGCTGACGCAGGAAGATTGTGAATTTGGGATCATCCTGGGCTACAAAGTGAGTTCCAGGATAGCCTAGGCTACCTAGGGAGACCCTGTGTTTTTAAAAGAAAAGGGGGTGGATTCCTGGATGGAGTCAAGAAAAACTAGAAAGGCTGCTGGAGAGGTCAATGGAGAAGAAGCAAAATGGGACCCTGGGCAGGGAAGAGCCAGCCACTCCAACTTCTCGTGAGCTGCATCCCGGAGGCTCCACGTTTGAGGAGCCCTGTAGGCCTAAGTGCGTACAACTTGTGTAGCTCTGAGCTGCCACAGCTCCCTCACACCCTCAGCCCTGCATCTAGCCTCCACCTGAACCTCCAGCGGCAGGGGGCCTCCAACTCTAAGCACACTTTTTTTTTTTTTTTTCGAGACAGGGTTTCTCTGTGTAGCTTTGCACCTTTCCTGGAACTCACTCGGTAGTCCAGGCTGGCCTCGAACTCACAGAGATCCGCCTGGCTCTGCCTCCCGAGTGCTGGGATTAAAGGCGTGCGCCGCCCGGCAAAGTATGTATCTTAATTAATTTTCTATTGTCATGACAAAACACCCTGACCTAGGCAGCTTATAAAAGAAGCCTTTAATTGGTAGCATGCTTGCAGTTTCAGAGGGTGAGTCCATGGCTATCATTGTGGCAGCAGGAGATCAGGCGGGGCACTGGAGTGGCAGCTGAGAGCTCACATCCGACCCACAGTCAGGAGGTAGAGAGCTAGCTCGCTCACTAGAATGGCATGGGCTTTTGAAACCTCAAAGCCCAGCCCCAGTGACGCACCTCCTTCAATAAGGCCACACCTCCTAATGCTTACCAAATCATTCCACCGACTGGGGACCAAGCATTCAAACCCATGAGCCTGTGGGGCCGTTCAAACCACCACAGTACGCTTGTGAAAATGGGACTTCAGGGGGTCCTATGGTCCATAGGCATTGTGGGATAACTGCTCCCTTGAAGGGCTCTCCCCTTAGCGCTGAGAAAAGTCCCCAGACGACGAGGTGCCTTTGTGCCTGCGTGGCCTGAACCTGAGGAGGAAGATCCTGAAGCGTGCACACCTGTAACGGTGTTGCCAGCACCACCTCTAGCTTGCACAGCAGCTCCAGGAGGAAGATACACTGTCATCCCAGTTCACAATGAGGAAACTGAGGCACAGAGACTAAAGACCCACGCTTCCCAAGTGATGACACAGGCCTGGCCCCCTGAACCTGTACTCAGATCACCAAGAGCGTGTGGCCGAAGCAGGAGAGGTACCTCTGCATTCAGGGGCTTGAGGACCCGGGAAGTCCCCCTCACACACCCCTAAAAAAGAGAGGAGGGTGCTCAGCAAAGAAAGGGCCTGAATGCCACCCGGAGGCCAGAGGAGAAGTAGGCGCCCCTGAGTGAGTGTCCTGGGGACAGCAGGACCCACCATGTACATACAGAAGACATACTGAGGGGATGCCAGTAATACTTACGCTGGGGGGTGAGTCCCAGTGACTTCCTGCTAAGGCAGTGGTTCTCAACCTGTGGGTCGCACATCAGATGTTTACATTATGATTCATAACAGTAGCAAAATTACAGTTATGAAGCAGCAATGCCAAGTTTTATGATTGGGGGCAGGGGGGAGGGGTCACCACAATGTGAGGAGCTGTATCAAAGGGTCGAGGCGTTGGAAAGGTTGAGAACCACTGGGCTCAGGCTTGGCAGCAACACGCCTAGACTTGGCCCTCGGGTCTTCCTGTGTTTGTGCCCCTGACAGGTCCCAGGTCAGAGACTTGACCCCTGATTTTCACGAGGTGCTGGAAGCCACCCTGCTGACACCGGCAAGTGTCCGTCCTCCCCAAAGGCTGATTTATCGGTTTTCTGTTACTATAATAAGATGCCTGAGGCAGGCTAACTTGTTTAGCTTATAGTTCTGCAGATTCAAGGTCCACGATGTGGTGGTCCCATTTGGTTCAGTCTCTGGTGAGGATGAAATGGTCAGTGGTGAGAAAGGACGGGGAAAGGTGAGGTCACGTCCCCCAAGCAGGCAGGCAGCCAAGACTGCAAGACGGCTCCGTCCAGAAAGTTCTTACTGCACATGCGAGAGGTCCTGAGTTCGGGGACCAGAGGCCACCACGGGATGGATCCACCAAGTGACAGCATGGTGGTACATTCCTATAATCCTAGTCCTAGGCAGGAAGATTTCTGAAGCTTAGTGGCCAGCTAGTCTTGTTGAATTGGGAAGCGCCATGTTCAGTGAGAGACCCTGCCTCAAAAAATAAGGTAGAGGGCGACTAAAGACAACACTGCACGTCTACTTCTAGTGTCCGCATGTGCTCACACCACATGCAGATATGAGAGAGAGAGAGAGAGAGAGAGAGAGAGAGAGAGAGAGAGAGAGAGAGAGAGAGAGAGAGAGAGAGAGAGCAGCCCTGGAGTCCGCCAAGGGGCTAAGCTGACTGACCAACGAGCCGTAAGGATGGCCTGTCTTTGCCTCTGCAGGACCGTGATCACAGGTGCACACTACCATGCCCAGCCTTGTTGTTGGTGTTGTTAATTATGTGTCTGAGTGTAGATCTGTGCATGTGAATGAGAGGGTTCTCAGAGGGTGTCCGGTCGGTCCCTGGAGCTGGAGTTTGCAGGCCGCTGTGAGCCTCCTCATGTGACTTCAAGAGAAAAGTGATCAGAGAGTTCCCCTCAACGCCCAAGAGCTCAACAACCCAGACAATCAAGTGTCACCTCAGGACGCTCCACTGCAGCGTTTAAAGCCCCTGTGGAAGTGGGAATGAAAGCCACAGGTAGTGCCTCACACCATGTAAAGTGGCTAAAATTAAAATGGCCGACAACACCAGCACTGAGGAGATCTTGGAGGCAAACCCATGTGGCGGGTGGTAGCGTGGAAGATGAGGTCGCTGCACAAATGATCGGGGTTTAAGTCATCAAAAGCACATCTATCTGGGCTGGGAAGCCAGCTCAGCGGGCCAAGACCCTTTCTGCCAGGCCCCAGGACCCATAGAGTGGAGGGAGAGAACAAACTCTTGCTTGTTGGCCTATGACCTCCATTGGCATGTCATCACTGGGTACACACACACACACACACACACACACACACACACACACACGCACGCACGCACGCATGCACGCACACACTAAATAAATACAATGTAATAAAACTTTAAAGTATATTTTTAAAATACATTTATCCTATGAGTAAACGCTCCTAGTCTTAGGTCAGTACCAAGGCAAGCACACTCACAAAAAGGCTTGTGTGAAAAACGTCTTCTGCAGGTCTTGAGGGATGGCTCCACTGTTAAGAGCATTTGGCCACTCCAGAAGAGTGCCTGAGTCTGATTCTCAGGTGGCTCACAACTACCTCTCACTCCAGCTCCAGAGAATCCAATGCCTCTCACCCTCAGAGGCACAGACACACATGTGTGTGCACTCTTACACAGACACATAATGAAGGAGGAGGAGGAGGAGGAGGAGAGGGAGAAGAAGAAGAAGAAGAAGAAGAAGAAGAAGAAGAAGAAGAAGAAGAAGAAGAAGAAGAAGAAGAAGAAGAAGAAGAAGAAGAAGAAATAACCTGGCTGTAGGCAGCTCCTCTGTTTCCTTGTACTTAGGCAAGTGTTAGACCCCAGGAGAATGGCAGCTGGTAGCTGGTTAGCATTCTGAGCCTGGTTCATGCCTTCTCTGCTGCTAACTATACCAGGATGTCTGCAGAGCTTAAAAGAAAAGAAATAACAATAAATAAATATTTTTAAAACAAATATCAAATGCAACTGCATTTGTGATTTTTAGACAAAGCTAGAATCATAACGGAGTCATGAATATTATCACAAAATAACTAACAAAAGGGAATGTTATTTAACAATAGAAAAGGCTGTGGATACAGGTAATAACACAGCTCTGAATTCTCAAAACCATTTTGATGACAGAAAGAAGCCAAGCACAACACCATTCTTACACAGGCTGAGCTAGTGTCTCTCAAAGACCAAAGAGGTCAGCACAGCCTGGGGCAAAGGCCCGGAGCTAGGGACGAACGAAGAGGCAGAAGGAACTTTCTAGAATGATGGGAGTGTTCTATATCTTGATTGGAGCAGGGGTCCCATGACTGTGTGTGCCTGTGGAACTTTGTCAACCCATGTGCTTTAAAAACAGTGCACTCTGCTGCATATCAATGAAACCATGACAAAGAGAACTTCTTTAAAGGGTTATTCTATTTATTGTGTGTATGTGTGCACGTGTGTGTTCATATGTGCATGCCATAGTACACTTGGGGTGGTCAGAGGACGACTGTGAGAGTTGGTTCTCTCTTTCTGCTGTGTGGTCACAGAGAGTAGACTCAGGCTGTCGCGGCGGGCAAGCGCTCTTACCTGCTGAGCCACCAAAGACCACCTCTCAGACCCTGCCTTCTCCCCTCCTTGCTGTGCATCAGGAAGCTTCACCTCTCTCCCAAGCATCTCTGACACACTTTGTCTGTGACCCCTCTCAGGAGCTCAGCTCCAAGGAAGCAGAGACTTCACCTTCACCCAGGCCTGCCTCCTGTGAGCCTGACAGAAGGAGACTGAGCCTGGAGCCCTGGGATCCCAGAAGCTTCCAGAAGAAGAGGGAAGAGACTAAGGAAATAACTCCAACAGAAGCCAAAGCCCATACCAACAGCAGTGTGCAGATTCTAAAGCCTATGGCTGGAACATGGTAGCTAACAGAGACACAAGCCCATGTTCATTTGCCAAGCCCTAGGGACAGAAGCAATGATGGATTACAGCCCCACCCTTACCCCAGAGGGAAGCTAGGGAAGCCTACAGTGACCCTGAGTTCAGGACTACATTGCCTACTCAGGCTCACTCCAGGTTCTCCATGGGCCTGCAATCCAGACTTAAGCAAGAGACCCCTACCAAACTCAGCTCACATGTGTGGGACTCAAGATCCCACCTCCCTAGAAGCAACCCCATGATGGCATTCAGAACATGCTGACTCCAGAAGCAGAAGGTCTAGTCTCGGCCCCACTTCCATGACCCACAGTGACTGCAGCACGATGACACCCATGGGACCTTGAACAGATGAGTTCCATTTAGATCCACATCCATTAAGCCATGGTTATGAATTTCCTCATCATCAAAACAAGATATGTGGGCTGGGGATGTGTTTCAGTGGGCAGAGTGCTTACCTAGTATGTGTGAAGCCTTGGGTCCAGAACCACATAAAACCAGGCATGGGGTGGTGCATGCCAGTAATCCCAGCACTAAGGATGTGGAAGCAGGGGGATCAGGAGCTCAAAGCTAGCCTGGGCTACATGAGAGTCTGTCTTCAAAGAACAAGACCCAGAGGCCTCTGTGATGTGACTCCTCTGTATTGATCAGAATTCAGTTGTGTGATTGTTCAGTAGTGCGCATGTTCCAGATGATCAGGGTGCATTTGAGGAATCAACAAGAGTGACCAGGGACACTGAGTACAAATTTCCTGCCTCCAGACCACGTAGCTCTTGTCCAGACAGATACTTGAAGAAGGGAAATACATGGAGTCATAACAAGCTCCCTCCTTGTCATTTCAAGCCTGCTGATGAGCCTTATTCTGATGGTCCTGCAGCTGACCTCCACCCTGGTAGTGTCCCCTGTCCCTCTGTAACTGTAGACCCAAGATTCTAAGCAGAGGAGATGAACACCAAAGACCCTGAGTCTACTGACGTTTCTACCACAAGGCCCCACATGGGGAAAGAGGTCTGTGGAGGCCTCAGTGGAAGATCTCTTTGGTTTCATAGGAAGCCAGGACTTCTCTGAGCTCAGCACACCAAGGCTACCTGAGGTCCTTGGTCATTGGTCACCTCCGCATCAAATAAATATGTTCCCATTTCTAACCAGCCCTCCAAGTTTCCAGATTTGAGTTGCCGCCTGTTGGAGCTTCTCCATCCAGGAGCCTCAGCTCCCCAGCACTGAGGATCCCAGCCCTGGGGGGTCACTCCATGTAGACACAAGACTCAAGTTGGGCCCATGAGACCTGATAATATGTCTGTCGAGGCCTCCCAGGAAGGATGCTTCTGATCCTCCCTAAGTTTCATAAGGAAAAAGCTCTTAGTGAATGAAAAGTGTGACTGCCGTCACTCTTGGTAGCTACTCTGCTACCAAGAGATCTGCCTTTGGATGCTACAGCCACCATCGAAGAGTGGAGAGACAGAAGGGATCTGGGAGAGGCCTTGGAGCCACTGACCTGCTTGGTGTCGCCTGCCTTGGAGCTCACATTCCTGCTGAGGATTTGGGCTCTGTAAATCAGTAAGTCCTTTCAGGCACAGCTCAAAAAGCACTTCGATGCTCTTTCTAATTCTCTTTCTCTTGTCTCTGGAGACTTCCCTTTTAGCCACTCTTGATGGCAATATGACTTCCCACGAGCTCCGGGTCTTCCTCTTCTCAGGTTCAGATTCACAAGACAGAAGGTGTTTCTTCCAGAATATTCCCACAATTGAGCCAACTTGATGAACAAGTGAGCACATAGACGTGGCCAGATGAGGGTGGGTGGAACCCTCCTGAGACCCCTGTGGTGTGAGGATGGAGGTGGAAGGGAGGCAGGTGCCCAAAGCCACTGGAGCACCGACCCAAAGAGAAGAGGAAACGGCTGCAGAAAACTCCAAATCCACAAACCAGAGTACCTGCCCTCTTATCAAGCCCAGAAGGGTCAAGCTTTCCCGCCCAAGCCCTCAAGAAGGGCTGTGTCTACACAAGGTGGCTTATCCAGGTGGTAGTAGCTTTCCCAAAACCTTGCTGCTTCTGGTGTCTCTCACAGCCAATCCGGAGACCCTTAGCCCCACCCCATCCCCATCCCCTTCCCCGAATCGTGTGGATACCTGGCCCCACGCACCCCAGCCTCTCTTCCTGCCCCGCTCCAGCCTGCAGCTAGCCATCGAGTGGCTCACCAGCCTTTGCAATCCTTCTGCAACTCCAATCAAGACAAGCAAAACCTTCCTCTCAAGTGGGTGGAGGCAGATGCTTCTCAAGCAACCAGGCAGCTGGGCTACGGAAAGGTTTTCCCCCATGAGGATCTCGGATGCCCAGTGGCCCTGGACCCCCACCCCAGAGGGCTTTACCTCTCCATCAGATCTCAGCCTATATCACACACACACACACACACACACACACACACACACACACACACACAGAGTGGGGAGTGCAAACCTAGACCTTTATCTTTGCTCCAAGGCCCCTTTCTCACAGCCTGCCCCTGAGCTTGCAAAGAAAAATCCAAGACCCCAGAACCCTGTTCTAGGCAGTCCGCACACTCCTGCCTGACCAGGTAAGGGTTAACAAGATTGGCTGTCACCGAGATGCAGCCACCTCCAGACTCCGGATGAAGATAGAACTGGTATTTATGATTCCTACCCAGCACTGCTGGAAAGGATTTAAGGTGCCTATGAGGATACACATATATAACGAGATTGCATAAATTAAATGTGGGAGCAAAGAAAAAAAAGAACGAAAAACAAGGATAGAGATGTAACTGCAAGGGGGGGGTGAAAACATGACTCTAATGAGCTGCGCACTGGATATGGGTGAGCCTTGAAGCCACCCCAGAGCTTTGTAGCAGCTAGCCTGAAAAGCAGTCTGCTGGAAGCTCTAGGCTCGGTAACGTTAAGATGCACGCACAATTACCCGAGAGACCTCCCAATGGCGACAGGGATGTCTCCCAGAGACTAAGGCTATGGCTGAGGAGGGGGAAGAGAGCTTGACAGATGATCCTCCCAGGGCGGTGGACTTGGAAGCCAGGGCAGCAGGGACATGGCAGGACCAGGGTGGTTCTGCTGCTCTGTTATGACCTGGTCGGATGCTGCAAGGCCCAGGGGGTCCAACCTGGCCTCTCTCCCTGCTCCTTCCCATGGAATGGCATCCCACTCCAAGGTGTCTAGACCACAGCAGAGTAGCAGCTACCCCTACTCCAGCATTCCTGGACCTAGCAAGTCCTTTACATCCTTCCTTAAGCTTCTAACTCTTCATCCCTTCATACCTTGAGCCCCAATGTACTTCTTAAGCACCTGCTGAATGCAGTCTGGAGACGTGAAGGCTTTAGAGGGAAAAGGTTTCTGCCACTTTCCCCTTTAGGAGGTGATATGGAGTGAAGAGACTGCCCAGCCACCTCTTGAGGGTCCCTTAAGGACCAGGGGTGGTAGAACGGCTTGGGAACACTGTGGAGGAGAGGTTCAAGGTCGCAGAAACCAGCAGTGTGGAGCCATACATACCGCATAAATGAAAAACTGTGGGGACTCCCAGAAACAACGAGAGACACCATGGGATAGGCAGAGCCCCTGTGGCCCAGGTAGGAAGGGAGATGGGACCTGAGGCCACTTGGACCCGAATGCTGAGATTCTATAGTATTCCCAGGGTCACACGGCTCTGGACAGCGACAGCTGTGCCCCACAGAGTCGATTCTGTTGGCGTGATAACTCGATGGACTTTGTGTACGTGATAAAAAAGGTGACATACCCTCAACACAAAACCGAGAACCCATGGAGATAAGCTCCCGGTCCACCATTTGTTATGGTTAGTGTTGATTCTCGCCTTGCCAAGGAAAAACAGCCAAATGAAGATTAAGCAAAACCAAACCTGGGGAAACCTTTGCGGCTTGTGTCCTTAAACAAAGCTAATTCCCTCATGCATGACTAGACCTCAGAAAGTGCAGGAAGGAGTCAGGATGAAAATAGGACAGTTGTGGGCATAAGTCAGGGCGAGATGGCATGGAAGAGTTCTATCGTAACAGGCCCCAAGACCTTAGCACAACTGAAACCGTGATAGAAGCCCAGTCAGACCCTGGGTCCAGCACATAGGCCATGGTGTCTGCCAAAGCAGAAACAAAGACTTAGTTTGCCTGCTAAAAACATCAGCAAAGGCTAAGTCCGTGGTCTCAGAATGCAGATGAGAATGTCTCTAAATGCACTAACCTTGCTTTTCAGCATCTGTAGTTCTGCTTCTTGCTAACTGTTCTTGTTAACTGAAGTTTCTCAACCCAGCATGTGGTTTCTGTGCTTAAAAAGCCAAGAACAGCGAGGCTTGGTGCTGCGTGATTTGGGCAAGTTTCCCATGCAGCCACCGGTCGGCTATAAAGATTTCCTATTCAGCTTTTAAGAGTCCATGTGTTCTCTGGAGGAGTTACTCACAACACTGTGGTCTTTGTGCCACCCAGTAAGATGAGGAAGTTGACTAAACCTCAGCTTTGATAAGTTAAAGGCATTGTGTAGATATTTCTACCGCTAAAATTATCTGGGGGCCAGTGAGATGGCTCAGTGGGTAAAGCCACTTGCCGCAAAGCCTGAGGACCTTAGTTCAATCCCAGAACCCACGTGGAGGAAGGAGACGGCAGATGTCTGCAGATCGTCCTCTGACCTCCTCACACACACCCCAGTGGCTTGCATGCATATGTGCACACACTAAACTAATTAATCAATTCATTAGTTGTAATTTTTTAAAAACTTGAACTAGGCTAGGCATGGTAGTGAATGCCTTTAGTCCCAGCACATAGGAGGCAAAGGCAGGCAGATCTCTGTGATTTTGAAGCCTGGTCTGCACAGGAAGTTCCAGGACAGGCAGAGCTACATAGAGAGACCCAGTCTTGAAAACAAAACAAAACAAAACAAAACAAATAAAACAACGACCACCACAGAAGGCCATTTGAACTGTTTCAGAATTCAGGACAGCGGCGCCTATGGAAGAGAGGAAGCAGAGCCCCGAGAGGCATGCCCGGTGGAGGTGGGCTCCTGATCTGAGTGTTAACTCACCACCATTGAGTTTACTGTACAAATATAGTTTATGGGCACAGAACACGTGCTGTGTCACAGATTTTCACCAGAATATGAGGAAATGTTCTGTCCATTCATGATAATGAAAAGGTCTGATTGTTTTTCCAAATGTAAAAGCCTCTGAGACATCTCTGTGCTGGTGAGGAGATAGAGACGTGGGCTCTCCAACCATCCCAGGGCTGTGTAAATTGATGCGTCCTCAGTGGACAGTGTATAGCTAATTCATCCTGAAGTCCCAGGTCCAAAGCTTCCTTACCTCTCAGATCTTATCATTCTCAATATTGTCACACATGAAACGTACGTGTAAAAGCTGCTTCACTGCAGAACCAGGAAAGAACCTAATGTTCCTAATTAAACTTGGCCATTCCTTGCTGGAGGCTCAGGGCCCCTGTAGACAGCAAAGTTCGTGGATGCTCAAGGCCCTGATACAGTGGTATGAAATTTGCATATAGCCTGTGTAACTCCAGTGCCAGGAAATCCAACACTGCCTCCTGGTCTCAGCAAGCACCAAACACGTGTGGCATGCACTCATACAGATACACACATACTAAGGGCTGGATCAGAGCTTTTGCTTGCTCAAGCGTGATGGCTTGAATTTGGTTCACAGAACACACAGAAAAAGCCAGATGCGGCCGTGTGCCCCCGTAACCCCAGTGCTGTGGGCACCAGAAGATAGGAGGATCATTGGGACTTGATGGCTGCCAGACTAGCTTCAGGGAGAGATCCTGTCTCAAGGGAATATGTCGGAGAGTGATACCGCAGGACACCTGACATCTTCCTCTGGCCTCCACAGATGCACACACGGGAACTCACATGCACAAGAACGCATCCTAACATTGCTTGACTTCATTCAGCAGCAACCTGATATCAGCTTACTGGGACCATGTTGGTCACTTACATTTTGACAGCTGATCTAGGTGACAAGTTGAGAGTGTGGTCCCCAGAAGGGGATAAAGACCCCCAGAGACCTGGGCCTTCGTGTTAGGCTAGTCAGAGAAGCAACACTAGCAGATTTGTTATCCTAGGGATCAGGGGAGCCGCTGTGCCCTGATGATACAGGAGCCACCATGGGGGAGGACATGTGTATGGGGAACTCCATGGGAGGGGACAGAATGAACACAAAAGCTCCGCTGCTGCTTCTAGGCACACTGGCCATTGTAAGGGACGACACACATCCCCGGAAGCACCCTCAGGGAAGCAGTGCTGGGAGGATGCTTTGGTATTGGATTTTCAGCCTAGAGACCTCCCAAGGGGCTGGGCAAGCCTTGCTGTCACTCACACCCTCAGCTCAGCCCGAGCCTCTCCCAACATCCAAGAGACACTCCTGGTGTCATCCTTTGCAAAGCAGCTCCATAGCCAGGGTGACCTTGGCTCTTGCTGCTGGAAAAGACAAATCTCTTTTCTTCCTGCTGAAAACATAATCCATCCTTTCATGGGTCTCTGGGGACTGGTGGCACAGCACACGCATTATGGAAGCTTTTGCCTGGGCTCGTTTGAGTTGTCTGCGGGGCTGGCTCGGCTCCCGCTCTTCCTTCAGCCCTTCAGAGACTGGGAGAGTATCGCAGGTGCCAAGGGGCAAGACTCAGGAGCATTCCTGAAAAACGCTGTGTCTCTATCCACTGCCACTGGCCTGCTTTCTTGCTTTAATTTTTTAATTTAGGCATGAGTAAGTGCCCACTGCTCTCCGGGTACAGGGATGCAGGGTGACGGACATGATCTGAACTCGTGGGATCCAGCCAGAGTTACTGCATGTGCCAGAGACCCAAAGGTCCCCAGACCAGACCTGCGGGCCTGGAAGTTCTTCCCATAGAGGGTTCTAGTTGAGTGATGGATAAGGAGGCGGCTTCCTTGAGGAAAACTGGAGAATGGCGTCAATGAGGGCACCGGTGGAGTAAACTGAGGTCAGGGCGTGAAAAGGCCAAGAACACTGAGCCTTTGTGTTTGAACTTGACCCTGAAATCCTGGTGAGATGGTTCAGTGGGTAAAAGCGCCTGCTCTTAGGCCTGACAAGCAGCGCTCCATTCCTGGGCCCCACGTGGTGGAAGGAAAGAACCAACTCCCACAAGTTGTCCTCTGACCTCCGCATACCATGGCGCGTGTGCCCACATGCGTACACACAATAAATAAACAAAGAAAGCAAGCCGCAGGAGACCCTGAGGAGCATTGGTCAAAGAAACCACAAGAGGTTTGCATTCTAGATGGATCCCGATACAATCAGGAGGGTCTCTTGCAGGACGCAGCCCTGGAGGGGTTCAACCTAAGGGACAAAGGGACTGAAGTGAGGAGGTGTCGTGCAGATAAAGGGTCAGAGTCACAGAGAAAACGTGCCGTCTCTCTCTCCTCCTGATGAGGATTGAATTCCGAGGCTTGTTCAGTCTAAGCACACACTACCCACAAACAACAGCCCAGCCCTGCAAGACGCATACAATTTGGAATACAGAGAGCTGACCTGTTGAATGAGGCGGGGCAGCCAGGAGAAGGCAAGTGTCGGTGGACACCCCACTGTGGAGGGAGAGAGGGTCACAAATCAGTCAGTCCAAGTTTGGAAGCTAGAGGGGCCCTAGGGCCTGCAGGATGACTCTGTCTGTGGACAAAGGTGCTGGAAGAGATTCAGGGAGGGGTCCGGATCTGTGGTGTGTCGGGAGGCAAAGGCAGGGAACCCCTGTGCACCCTACACATCCCTCCATACATGTGGATCAGTGCTGTGCCCAACATGTAGCAAACCCTTGCTTTGCTTTGGCAAACTGTCTGGAACACACACAAAGCATGGGAAGAAAATGAGTGAATCTTTATGAGAAAGGAAGACTCTTCAAACTATGACTCAAAATTAAGCAACCGAGGAAGGCTGGTAGGTTACACAAGAAAGTTTCTGTGGGGCAGAAGCCACTGGAAGCTGAGTTTGGCAGCCCAGTGAGAATATATTCGCAACTCAGAAAGTGTCAGGAGAACAAGTCTCCAAAATATAAAGGCTCTCTGAGACTAATAAGAAAAGGATCAATAGTTCAGTAGGTTGTCAAGAAGGACGTAACGGACAGTGAAATACAAAGGCTCTCAGACAGCCACGAAGATGGCCAGCTCGCCCATCAGGAATTACATAAACTGGCGCTGTGATGCCGCCTCAGTCGGCCACAGAGCGGCAAAGCTGGCAGCTCCCTGAGTTATGACACTGCATGGGGAGAGGTGCCACCCAGAATGGCAATTGGGTGATCATCAAACCAAGCCTGTGTGCATGTGTGCGTGTGCGCTCACAAGTACCCGTAAGTGTGAAGGCAGAGGCCAGCGTCACCTCCATTCCTCCATCACTCTCCATCATATTTTTTTTTGAGATAAGTTCTCTCACTGAACCTAGAGTTTGCCATGTTAGTTAGACCAGCTGGCCAGCGAGTCCCTAGAGCTGGCCTGTTCTCACCCCCACCCCCAACACTGGGATTACACTTGCATACCTCTGCACCACATTTGTACATGGGTTCTAGGCACCCAAACTTAGGTCCTCGCTTGCACAAGCACTTTACCCCCTGGACCATTCCCAGCACTCTTTTGTTGGTGGGGGGCTGTTAAAATAGGTCCAGCCTTGGCTGCCTGGAACTTGCTCTGTAGACCAGGCTGGCCACAAACTCTCCGAGACCTGCCTGCCTCAGCCTCCCGAGTGCTGGAATTAAAGGTGTGAGGCACCATGCAGCCCCAGCCCTCTTCTGTTAAAATATTTTTTAATTTGAGACTGGCAAGATTGTTCAGTGAGTAAAGGCACTTGCCACCAAGTCGGCTAAAATGAGTTCAATTCCCCAGAACACACATGGTGAAAAGAGAGAATCGACTCCTGTAAATTGGTCTCTGACCTTTACAGGAATGTTGTGGCACTCTCACACCGGCACACATACGATATATGTTCATACATACACACACCCGATGGATAGATAGATAGATAGATAGATAGATAGATAGATAGATAGATAGATAGATGATGATGGATAAAAAAAAATAATAGATAGATAGATAGATAGATAGATAGATAGATAGATAGACAGACAGATAGAATACATTTGTCATAACTTTGTGTGCATTGTCATATGGACCATGTTGCTTCTAAGGCACATACAGAGTGGAGGAGGTGGCTGCTCACTGGGTAACAGAACTTGCTGAGCAAGCGTGAGGACCTGAGTTTGAATCCCCAGCTAAGTGTGGCTGTGAATGTGCCTGTTACCCTGTTGCTTAGGGGACAGAGATAAGAGGATTGCTGGAGCTTGTGGGCTGCCAGCCTTGCTCCAGATTCAGTAGGAGACTCTGACTCACAAGAATGAGGTGGAAAGTGATAAAGTAGGATGCCTGACCTCCTTTGCCCATGTGCAAAGCAGAGAGAGAGAGAGAGAGAGAGAGAGAGAGAGAGAGAGAGAGAGAGAGAGAGACTAAGTGCATATATGCTGTGGGATGGTTAAACGTTGCTCATCACCAAGCACATAAGCTTACACAGTTATGCTGAGGGCCTGGGAAGTGGTAGAGCATTTACCTAGCAACCACGAAGTCCTGGGTTCAGTGGTTCAGTCTCCCACACTGCACAAACTAGCCATGGTGGCCCATACCTCTAATATCAGCATTTGGGAGACTGGAGGGTCAAAGATTCAAAGTCATCTTCAGCTACATAATGAATTGGGTCAGCCTGGGATATGCAAGACCTTCCCCCACAAAGAGGGGGGGCAGTACTTGGCACTAAGCAGAAGCAGGAAGATCTCTGTGTTTGAGGCTAGCCTGGTCTACGTAGTAAAAATCTTGTCTAAAAAATGAAAATGAATGGTTATTATTTTGTGGCAAGAACACTCACTACCCACTCTGCATTCTGCAAGGGCACAATATATTTCTATAGACTAGAGTCACTGCCGTCTTTTTGTGGTACCACCCACCTCTCCTGTCTAATAGTCTAACACATGTCCTTTGTACTCTCCCAGACTGCAGCTCCTCCCAGCCATCCGCAGCCTCTGGTAATCCCCATTCTAGCCTGTATCTCAGCAAAATCGACTTTTTCAGCTCCCACGTGTGAGTGAGCTCACTGTGTCTGCTTTCTATGTCTGGCTATTTCACTTAGCATAATGTCCTCTAGGCACATCCATGCCATCCCGAATATCCAGACTTTACTCTTTTTTACAGATGACTTGTATTCCACTGTGTATATGTGCCACTTATTATTTACTCATTCACAGGATGATGGACACTCGGGTTGATTCCACATCTGGGTTTTGGTGGGTATTGCTGCAATAAACAGGGAGTTACACTTACCTTTTCTGTGTACTGATTTCGTTTCCTTTGGACATGTACTAAGTAGTAGGATTGTTAGATCATAGGATGGAGTTATGTCTTACTTTGGAGAACCTCCAGACTGAATTCCATAATGACAACATTAATTTACATGCCCATGCATTTATCCTTTGAGTCAGAAATCTCAGAAATCTCAGAAATCTCACTGTTGGAAGTGGGGCTTAAAGAAAGAAAGAAAGAAAGAAAGAAAGAAAGAAAGAAAGAAAGAAAGAAAGAAGAAGGAAGGAAGGAAGGAAAGAAAGAAGGAAAGAAGGAAGGAAAGAAAGAAAGAAAGAAAGAAAGAAAGACCTTCTTCCAGGATGCATGGCAGGTCAGTTGGAAACATCAGGAAGCCACAGGGACTCATAGAAAAGAAGAACTGTGTCCTAGCAACACATGCATGAAGAGGCAGCACTAACTGACTCAGTGGTGCCTTTTCTACAGGAAGGGGCCTAGGGGGTCTAGAAAGAGTTGGGGATTGTGGGGATTGTGGTGGGGTGGGTATGATCAAAATACACTGTATACATGTACGAAATCCTCAAAGGATAAACTTTCAAAGATTTTTATTTAAAACTTAAGAAAAAAGTATAACCTAGGCACTTAGAAGAAAAAGTGTCACCCCTGCATCCTGCCACACCCCAGAAAGACTCCCTTCAGAAGAGCTCAATTTGAGCAATTAGTTTTCCACCAGGCCCCCTACTGATGTGACAGCTAAGGACATGTGCTGTGCATCAATCTAGAAAGGTTGCCCAGCACCTGATTAAAGTAAGAGTAAGGAGTGTGCCTGTTGTGTGCTGAGAGAGGGGATGCTTGGCATCTGCTTGCATTTGCATGAGGGAACAGTGGAAGGATTCAGAGAGGGATGGGGATGTCAGAGAGCAGAGCAGATAGATCAGGGAACCGGGCGAGAGGGCTTTCCCTCTTGTGCGTTGAATCTTGTCCCCATCTTCCTTCTTTAGCTCCATACAACTCCAAGGAATCAGAGGTCACAGCCCTGACCCTACTGTGGACACCATTCTTTCCACCTGTTGGTGAGTACATGGTCTGAATATCATGACCCTTCCCCAAATTCACATGCTACATCCTGATCCACACAAGAATCTAGTTCTTTGGAGCTTTGGGAAGGTGATTAAGCTCTGGGGGTTCTACACTTGTAATTAGTATTGGTGTTCTTGTAAAAGAGACCCACAGGATCTTGTTCACCCTCATCACCTGTGTGGACACATCTGGAAGGCTCATAATGTGGGCCCTCGCCAGACAGGGAATCTGCTGGTGATTTGACTTACCATCCTTCAGAACTTCAAGCAATACACACCTGTTGTGTATGAGCTACCCAGTTTGTGATTTGTTGTTAGAGCAGCTAGGTAGACACTAGTATCCCTTGTGTCAGCCATCTTGTGCCTTGGACCAGGGGTATTAAAATGTCTTCTTGTATGACACTATTCCTGGGGAGACATGAACGTATATCTACTCACCCCAGACCAGGAACTAAAGCAGACCAAAGCCATGATGCAAAGAAAGTCTAATTCAGTGAATCTATGAGATTTTTGGGTTTACTTATAGGACTATGAGTAAGAGTTACTTACAGGAGCAAGGATGACTCAATGGCAGTTTCATGACCAAGTTCTCACCAAGTTGTCATGAAAGCTGCAATCCTGGAGTTCTCTATGCAAATTTCAGGCAGCCCAACAGGTCTGGAAGGCTCCTCTCTTTAGCAGCCTTATTGTTTATTCAGATTTAGAAGGAGGAGCTTTGTGAATCTATTAAATTTCAGGGATTTTCCTGAGACTTGCGAGTTGTTTGCTTCCTGAGTCCAGGATATAATGTTTTAATTCATGAAAATGTTAACACAACACTTACAGGGAAACAGGAAGGATTCAACTTATATGTTTCCTGAGAACCAGAGCTGCCTGAACTCCATCCCCAAGACTCAAACATTCCTAAACCTACCACTGAATCAGCTGCTGTTGTGGGATTTTTTATCACTCTGTGAACCCCGAGATTGCATTATTTAAGTAAAATCAACCATAGGTCAAGATTCCTTTTCATTTAGACAAAAAGGGGAAATGTTGCAGGATATTTGGTCACACTGTGAACCCCAAGATTGCATTATTTAAATAAAATCAACCATAGGTCAAGAGGCAGAGCAAGCAACCAGTTGACTGGAAGTGACCTTAGAGAGTGTGGGGAAGTCGGGAGGTAGGGGGAGGGGAGAGGTACCAGAAGTAGAAGGGAGGGGCATTCAGTTGGAGGAGAGATCCCTCTTTCTGAGACGATGGCAGAGGAGAAAGGTCAGCTGGCTTCTTTCTCTGTCTCTTGACCTATGTAGACTTTATTTAAATAACACAATCTTGGGGTTCACAGAGTGATCAAATATCCCACAACAAGCTACTATAGCTAGTCTCAAGGAAGAGTCAACGTTATCCAGACTCTGAGTGTAAGGACCCTGAGAGTCAAGAGCTTAGGACTCCCACTGTCTGTGGGAACTTCTGGTGCCTCTCTATCAAGCTCCACATACATTTTCTATTCTTCTCTATTCTGCTCCCAGGACACTATATGGAACAGAAATCATTAGGTTTGGATCCCCTGGACTATGGGGCTACCATTAGTTGGGGTTACAAACACTATAACGAACACCATAACTAAAAGCAACCTGGGAAGGAACGGGTTTAGTTGGCTTCCATACCCTGAATCACAGTTCACTGAGGGAAGTCAAGGCAGGAACTCAAACCAGGCAAGAACCTGAAGGCAGGGCTGATGCAGAGACCATGGAGGAGGGCTGCTTACTGACTGGAGCAATGCCCATGGCTTGCTCAATCTTCTTTCTTCCAGAACCGGAACCACGTACCCAGGGGCGTTCCCACCCACAATGGACTGGGCCCTCCCCATCAATCACCAACTAAGAAAATGTCCTACAGGCTTGCCCGCAGCCTGATCTTATGGAGGTATTTTCTCAATTAAGGTTCCCTCCCCTCGGACATCTATAGCTTGTGTCAAGTTAACATAAAACTAGCCATCACAGCTAAAACTTGCAGCCCAGAGCCAACAGTTGGCCCTACACGAAATCATAAACTTCCTTGAAACACTATGAGGAGGGTTTTTTCCATTTTTTTTTTTTTTTTTTTTTTTTTGTATCTTAATTGTGTGGCTCTCAAGCATGAGCTTTGTAGACAACAGCACCATGCTGTGATATCAAGGTTGGACTTGCCTGGCAGAGCCTTCTCTTGGGGATTATAAGAATTAAGTTCCCAAAGGGAATTGAACAAATGGAAACCCAGAGAGATCTCTATGATAAGAGCTGGCCTTATGAGTCTCAGAGGGGCATCTCAAGACCCAGCAATGTGACTGAGGGTACAGAACACACGGTGCCAGGTCTGAGCAGAGGTTTTGTAGCCAAGGAAGTGGGGGGACAGGAGTTTGTTGGGGACAGAATTAGGAGGAAAGTTGGTTTTCTAGATGAGTCGGTTTGGGAAAGTGTGGGGCAGGAGCTAGGTCAGTTGTTTTGGGGGATACTTCTGGTAGACTTGCTGGAACTCTGAATCTGTTTTATAGCCTCGTGTCTAAAGGAGACTTCCTTTATTCCAGACCCTTCACATATCGGAGGACAGGGCATTGTTCAATTCATTCCAACTATTTTGTGTTGACAGGGGAGGTATCGTTTTGTGCTTTGGGAATCTGGGGAATAATTGTTTTTATTAACCTAAAATAATAGCTCACTGCTCTGTGTGTGTGTGTGTGTGTGTGTGTGTGTGTGTGTGTGTGTGTGCGCATACACATGTGTAAATGTGGGCACATGTACATGCAGAGGCCAGAGAAGGATATCAGATGTCTTTCTCAAATGCTTCTCCCCCATATGTTTTGAGATAGGGTCTCTCACTGGACCTGAAGCTTGCCCTTTCAGCTAGGCTAGCTGGCCAGAGAGCTTGAAGTCGTCCATCTCTGCCACCCAATACTGGGGTTACAGGCACACACAGCAACACTGAGGGTCCAACCTCAGGTATTCTCACCTGCACAGCAAGCACCCTTCCCCACCCAGCCCTCTTCCAGACCCGCCTCACTATGTCCTCATTCACACTTCCCCTGTCACTGGGGACATCAGCCATCATTTCATTGTTTACGATCTCTAATTTCCCATCTGAGAATTCAAAGTTTTATCTTCTTGAAATTTCCAGTTGGGGTGGGGAGGCTGTTCTTGTTATTTGGCTGTCTGTTTTTTATTTCATTGTTGTTATTATGGGTTTGGGTTTTGGTTTTTGGTTTTAGGGGTCAGTATTTTGGTTTGTCCTTTTCACTATCAGTCAGTCAAACTGCTTCCATATTCAAGCATTAATCCATCGTCTTTTTTCATATCTCATCTATTAGTTTTCTCATTTGCTTATGATACTTTTTGTTATAAAGAATATTTGCTATTTTACAAGGAAATGTATAGCAATCTCTCTCTTTCTGGTTTAGTTTTCATCTGTGTTGTTGAGGCGTTCTTTGTTCCCAGGGTAGAGCTACATAATTATCTTTCCCTTCATTCTTTTCTTTCTTGTGTTTAGGTCTCAGAACAATCTGGAACTTGTTTTCTGATGGGCATAACTCAGTGTCTTCATTAGGGTTTCTATTGCTGTGATAAAAACATCATGGCCAACCTGGGGAGGAAAGGGTTTATTTCATCTTACAGTCACAGTCCATTATTGAGGGAAGTCAGGGCAGGAACTCAAGACAGGAACCTGGAGGCAGGAACTGAAGCAGATGGAGAAGCGCTGCCTGCAACTTTTTCTTCTTGGTTTGCTCAGCTTGCTTTCTTATAGCTCCCACAACCACCTGCCCAGGGGTGTCCCCAGAACAGTGAGCTGGTTCCTCCCACTTCAGTCCTCAATCAAGAAGACACACCACAGGCTGACTGAGAGGCCACTCTGGTGGAGGCATTTTACAGCTGAGATTCCCTCCTCCCAAATGACTCTAGTTTAGGTCAAGTTGACATAAAACTAGCCAGCCAGCTGCATAGGGAAAGATTTGAGTTATTTTGACATCATAAAACTACAGTGCTCCAATTAGGGATTTTGTCCCAGCTATGTCCAGTCCTCCCCTACCATGACACTGACTGCACCCTACAAAACAAATACAGTCCCTAAGGCTGTATTCAAGCTGGGCTCGGCCCATGAGGACCCTTGGGAGATTAGAAGGCAGAAACAAAGTTTCTGTCCCTCTTACTCTGCCCACGCAGCCTCTCTGGAAATAATCACATCACTTTCAATGCTCCAGATTCCCCTGGGTCATCCTGGGGTGCTCCCAGCTTCTGCCCAAACCCCTTTATCCCTCCAGCATGGTTCCAGCATCTCAGTTCTCCCATGTGCTCCACCGGTCCCCTGCATTCAGCCCCTCCTACTTTAGGGGCTCTTGTCCTGAGTAGTTCCCAGCTGAACAAATAATAAACTGATCCCCCCCCCCCCCCGCATCATGAATAAGAAGAAACAGGAGGAGGGAGAGAAAGAAGGCAGAGGAGGAGGCCGTGGTAGTGTGGCTCTTCCCACTGATTAGAAACACCATTCTGTCTTATACTGAATTCCCATAAGCACATGGCTTTGCCCCATCTCTCTGTTTCTTGTATCAGCATCACAGACCTGGGTCAATCTCTGCAGATTCTAGCATGCCCAAGATTTCTAGTAGAGCCCCACGATGGTTCTTTGTCAGGGACAAGGACAGAATCTCTAGTTAGTGGGAAAAATACAGACCCCCAATAAGACTACATCATCTTATAGTCAGGTTGCCTAGCAACAGGACATTGAGTCAGAGCCCTTGACCCTCTCACCCTGTAAACATCCTATACAAACATCCTGTTAGCTTGCCCTACCTTATGCAGATGACAACTTCTTGCTCCCCCCACCTGCAGGAACTATATAAACCTTTGTGGAAGGAAATAAAGTTGCACCTTGATCAGAATCTAGACTTGGTGTGTTTTCTTTGTATCTCCTGTCCCTACATTCCCTCCTTAGGGTGGTCGAGAACCCGTTGTAGCCCTGCAGGCGGGGCAGTTCTTTTCTAAGTGTCTCCCTTTGCTTGCCTGGATTTTCTTCCGTGTGAATCAACTTGCTGAGTTCACAGGGAACCCGTCTTCCTGAGATTTTGATTGATTCCATTGAGTTTCTATTCATCTGGAGAGATGAGGATCTTCACAGCATTGTCTCCATCCTTGGGTGTGAAGTTCCTCTCCATCGATTGAGATTCCCTTTCTTGTTGTAGTAAGGGTTTGTGATTTTTCAGCATTTAAATCAGACATCAGAGGGATCTGGCAGTGACATCTGTCACTGACTGATCAGTTGGGCAGATCTGATTGACCTGGCTGGCTAGGTGGGTGTCTTTTTCCTGTAATCATTTCTCCACATGCGCCCCTCCCAGAGTCACACACTTGGTCGAAGAGGGCAACCTTCCCTGCTCAGTGTGTGAGTAGCCACATGCCCCTGCTAGAACCTCCAAACATGCTCTTGACATCCAATCCTCCCATTCCACATTATGTCAATTCCCAAGCATTTCTCAGATTCTACAGCCATTGGCATTTGCATCTTATTTTTAAAAAAAATCATTGTATGTATCTATTTATCAGTGTGTGTGTGAATGTGCACACACATTTGTGGAGGTCAGAAAACAGCTTACAGGAGTTGACTCTCTCCTTCCACCATGTAGGTCCTGGGGCTTGAACTCAGATCTTCAGGCTTGGCTACAAGGACCTTTATCCGCTGAGCCATCTTTCCTGGCCTGTATCTTATTTCTGGTGGGTTTTAATTAGTCCCTGCTGTGATGAGGAACGGGTGGGCTGCTGTGTGGCTCATATGTTTCTCCATCTTGCTGAACTCTCCAATTAACTCCAGGCATTTGACAGCTCTCTGAGACTCCTGATTTTTCTAGGTGGAAAATCGTGTCTGTCTACAAATAACAGCACACTTTCCCCTGTGCAAATTTAGCTTCTTTTATTGCCAAGTCTCCAGTTTTTAGCGAGAAGCAGAGGCAGAGAACTTGACCTTAACTTGATCCTGGCATTCGATAGAAACAAGTCTGTCACCATCAAATATGACACCCGATGAGGGCTTCTGACAGGATAGACAGCATCAAGCCATATGTCATTGGTCATGTTGTTGCTGGAACGCGCGCGCGCATACACACACACACACACACACACACACACACACACACACACGTTGGCTCTCTCCTCCCACCATGTGGGGCCTGGGCACTGAACTCAGGTAGTCAGGCTTGACAGCCAAGTGACTTTACCTGCTCAAGCCTCTCAGCAGACCTATTGCTGTTTTAATCAGGAACAGAGAACATTCTGTTCCCATAATGGTGAGTAGGTCATGTGATCCAACCCTCCTAGTGATGAAAGCAAGAAAACATGACTGCCCAAAGCGTTAAGTCTGTGAGAATCCACCAGAAAGCTGGGGGAATTGTGGGAAATTCTCATGCCAGGATGGAGAAGGTGGCTCAGCAGGTGACCTTGGTATTTAGGATTATGCAGTGGGCAAAGTTCAAAGGGCTCCATAACACCATGGCTGTTATGCTCAGACCTTCTCCGGGTTTTTCTAACATTAACAAAAGTGCTCCTGTGAACTCACGAAAGAAAACTAACATCTCAAATCAGAGGGCCTTCACATCAGGTCAGCATCCTTGGTGGGCTCTGAAAACAAAAGGTGGTCTCCCCCGACCTTGACAAATCATATTCAGCTCGTGAGAGATGAGGCCCAGAAGACTGTTGCTGGCTGAGACCGTTTGAACTAGAAATGCGGCCCCCAGAGGGCTCAGACATTTTAAACACTTGGTCCCCAGCTGGTGGAGCTGTTTGGAGAGGTGTGGGAAATGTAGCCTCATTAGATGAAGTACGACATTGACATTGGACTTGTCACCCCAAGACCAGTTTGCTCTCTCTGCTTTACATTTGCAATTGACAATGCGAACTCTCAGCTCCTGCGGCCCATGTCACCTGCCATGATGGACTCTCACTCCTCTGGAACCATAAGCCCAAACCAACTCTTCCTCCTGTAAGTCGCCTTGGGAATGGTGTTTTATCACAGTAACAAAAAGTAACTAAGACACTGGCTATGAAGACAGAAGGAGCCACGTGGCTACGGATATCAGCAGCCGCTGGGAGTGGCCCTGGCGGACAGCCTGCAAGGGAGCCGGAAACCACAGGGAAGTGAATTCTGTCAAGGAGCCTGAGTGAGCCTGAAAGAGGCTCCTGAGCTCCAGGTGAGGATACAGCCTTTCAAAGTCCTGAGCTAGAAGCCTGCAGCTCAGCTACTCAGGAGACTGAGGCAGGAGGATCACTTGAACTCAGGAGGGAGACTCCATGTACAAAACAAAGCCAGGGCCATTGAGATGCCTCCACAGGTCAAGGGACTCAAGGCCAAGCCTGGTGGTCCGAGTTCAATCCCCCTAGATCCACAAGGTAGGAGGGAGCTGAGTCCCACAAGCTGCCCTCTGGCCTCCACGAGCATGCTGTGGTGCACGCGCACCACACCACACACACACACACACACACACACACACACACACACACACATAACAAATTAATTAATTAATTAAATGTAAAAAAGGCCTTTTTTTCTGGATACAGTAACCCTTGCCTATAATCCTAGGACTCAGGAGCTGGGGGTGGAAGAATTGCCAGAGTTTGAGGCCAGCCTGGACTACATATTGAATTCCAGGATACCCTGGACTACAGAGTGAAACCCTGTCGAAAGAAAGGAAGGAAGGAAGGGAGGGAGGAAGAAAGGAAGGAAGGAAGGAAGGGGAAGAAAAGAATAAAGAAAGAGAAAATCACCATCACAAGAGGCCCCTCTGCAGAACCAGCTGTCTGCCCCTGCCCTGTGAGCTAATGCCAGGTTCTCCCGAGCAACTGCAGAGGCAATAATTACTTTATACAGACAAGAAACAAACACACTTGCTACTTCCCAGGGGGCTCACTGAGACTCAGGGTGACACGTGACAGCTTCACCAGGAAGGAGACCAGTGAGAAATTGATCAGCAAAGCCCCAGTTCCCGCTACATCACGGATGAGCCCCAGACATATTAGACCACATGAAAGGAGGCAGACCTGAAATGCATTATCAGAAATGTCCAGACCGGGCAGGTGCATTTAGCGGTGGCTGTGAGGTACAGAAGGGGGATGTGGGGTCCGATGCTAATGGACACAGGGACTCCTTAGTGGGGAGGGTGAAGACAGTGTTCCAGAATTAGATTCAGTTCATACACGCGAACTACGCTGGCCCTCCTTCCCCCATGGCTCCACATGACAGGGAGCAGGAAGAGAACATGGCTGATCCCCCAGAGGCCACAGCTACAGGGCCTTAAAAGTCACATAACACGCTCTCTCTTGTGTTACTATAAGAGAACGCCACAGGGGAGGTACGTTGATAATCCACAGAACTTTGATCAACTTACTGTTCTAGAGGACGAAGTACACAGGGGAGGCCCGTCCCTCCCCTGTCCAGATCCCTTCTAATACGGTCTTCCCTGAGCAGGGTCACTGTATTCTTTCCTTAGCCAGCAGGCTAACCTCGGCTTTCAGGCTACATCAGTCTAAGGCAGAAAACAGAATAGGAAAGAGAGAGGGGCTGAGTCAGCACCAACCCCACCCAGGAGGGTGGAGCCACCCTCCCCCACATTCACAGTCACCTCAAAATGCCCCACTTCTTAATGCTGTCACTTTACAACTAAATCTCCACACAGATTTGGGGAGAGACTCACACTGAGCCACAGAAGCAGCCAACAAGCTTTGCCCGAAAGTTCTGGACGCGTGTCTCTGGGGCCCCAAAACAGGGCAGTGCCGTAGTTGGGGGCCATCCCAGGCTCTGAGGTGAGAGGTATGATCCGAACAGGAGACAGCAGAACCCTGAGCTCAGGAGATGGTGGGTGAGTACCTGGGATGTTGGGGTGGGGGTTCCTGGAGCTGTAGGCTTTACTGTAACACACCAAGGACATTCAGACCCCAGCACTCAGGGACAGCCAACTGTAGGAGGGATGGTTTGGGGCGGCCATCTCCCCAGTTCTAGGTGTACCTCCTAAACACTGCTCAGCCAGGTGCCCTCCTGCAGCTGCCTTATGTTATTAAATTATTCTTGGGAAGTGCGGGACGAGGCATGAATAATTCAAAGCAAGGGGTTTTAAACCTAATCACTGCTGTACTGACTGAACTCTGACATGGTGACCGGAGCAGACACAGTAAAGCTGGGCCTTGGGAGGGGGAGTGGGGGAGAGTCATCTGGAATGAGAATGTGGAGCCAGCATTGCACACATTCCAGAGGACAAACATGCTGACCCCCCCACCCTACTGTGTGGGACTCCTGCCCCCCAGTGAACCCTTGATTGCTAAGGCTGGTCCTGGGCCTCGGGAAGATGCCTAACCATGCCAGGCCTCAGTTACCTTGTCTGTTAAATGGGAATAAAAATTGGGTCTTCTTCCTGAAGTTGGGCTGAGTATGCAAAGAAGACCCCCTTATCCGTGACGGATTCCTTCAGGGGTCCCCAGTAAGTGTATGAACTCAGACAGTGCCCAGCTCTGTACGGACTGTTCTTTGTTTCCTTATGCACACACGTAGCCCACTCTGTGATGTGTGAACATCTACTCACACCGGACAGGACGCCAGTAGCAGATCAGAGAAATTATTCAACCCAAGTCTGGTCTGGGGAACTGATGAGCTTCCTGCAGTTCCTTGGAGTAGCATGGGTGTCCAAAGCAAAAGCCCAGCCCAGGCCAGCATGAGGGATGACTCCTGAAGGCTGCATCCCCACGGCTCCCTGCACGGCTCCGCTGGAGTGTCTCTCTCACCAGCCTTTACAGCGCTCACAACCTTAGGGAGGGCCTTGTGACTCTCTTCAATTCCCTGAGCTCCTCAGAGTCTGGTGAGCCCCCCCCCCACTTCCCTCCAGGAAAACATGTTTCCATTAGCAGGCAATGGTTAGAGGGCACTTCGATCAACTTTCACCTTTCCACTAACAGGGAGCCCTTGTCAGCTTCACCGAGGCCAACCTGAATTGCCAGTCACCTGTCGACTACTCAGCATTGTCGTGCCTAATAACTGACAGCCACTGAGTAACTACAGAGCAGGTACTGTATACAGCATGGAAACACTGAACGAGGGCTAATTCCTGCCTTGCCCCAGATGAAGCAGGATGACGTGGGATTTCATCATGCCACCGAAACCAAGAAACGAGGATATTTCTAAATTTTTCCATCCAATGTTTTGGGACTACAGTTGACCACAACTATGTAGAAAGTGTTTTGTGCTGGCACATAGCAGACCCAGGCCGTAGGGCGGGTGTGGACGCCATTCCACCTTTATGAAAAGCATGTGGGTCATAGGGATGGAGAGATGCTTCCTATGCTTGCTCCACAGTCCAGGCTTAGCCACGTACGCCCGCTGACTGCCATGTCCAGAAATGTATCTTTCTCAGAGATGGAAGAGAATATAGCTTGTTACTTTCTCCGCAAAGGTCCCCTCAGTTCCAGCACTTTTGAAATGATACATGAAGGAGAAGCTGCACAACATCATCATCACCACGGTGAACTTGGTGGTGGCCTGCCCTCCTGCCTGCTTGGCCAGCACCTCCAGCTCCAAGGTTAGAAGAAAGGACAGCCATCTTTGCCATCCCAGCCACCCAAGAACTTCCCTGACCTCAGTGTACATATGGTGACCTGGAGCCAAGAGTGGTAGTGACTGGCTACGTGTGACGTCCCCTCCCCACCCAGCCAGCCCCTCCTCTGTAGCCCTTCTGTAGAACCTATCCTTGCTGCTCAGGAAGGCTCCACAGTTCGGGTCCAGCCTCTATCAGCACAAACCTTCCAGGTTCTGCACTCTGGTGATCTGTGCACCAGCTGAGGTCCAAGAATCATGGGTTGGGGCTCCCGCCATAGGAGGGCTGACCAGGGCTGATGCTGGGGCTCAGGGCCCCAAAGACAAGCCTGAGCAGAGGAGAGCTCTGGTAACACGCTCAGCATCTGGCTGGAATCCTGGTCATGAGCCCCCTGCCGGATTTTCCTTCTCCCCGCCTCCAGGCCTGTTTTCCCCAAAGTAAGAGAGGGATGTGGTCTCACTTTCTAGTTGTTCTCTGTGGACTAATACCTACAGTGTGCCCCCAAATTCATATCCAAAATAAACACCCAGTGTCTCCAAGAGTGGGTGTGTTTTGAAGGACACCTCTAAGAGATAATTAAGGATAATTAAGTTTAAATGCCATAATGGGATGAGCTCTCATTCAACAGGGCCGGTGTCAGAGGATATAGAGATGGCCCAGGGGTTAAGGGGACATACTGGTCTTCTAGAGGATCCAGGTTTGGTTCCCAGCACCCATCCAGAAGCTCACAACCATCTGTAACTCTAGTTCCAGAAAATTCAATGCCCTCACCTGGTTATGGGGGCACAGCACATACATGGCGCACATTCATTCATGTAAACAAATATGTACACACATAAAATTAAAGCGAATACATTTTATAAGGAGGGGGTTAGAATTAGATGGGATGGCCCACACCTGTCATTTCAGCACTTGGAATGTGAAGGCAGGGAGATCAGGAGTTCAAAGTCACTCTTGGATACATAGAGTTCAAAGCTAGCCTGGCCTACATTAAAACATGTCTCAAAACAAAAAGATAAAAAGAGGAGGAGGACGAGACATTATAATAACGATGATAAATGGGGCCACCCGCAGAGGGGCAACCAAGTGAAAATTCAAGAAGACAGCCGCGAAGAGGGCTTAGAAGAAAGCAACCTGTGGACACTTTGACCATGGCCTTCCAGCCTCCAGGAGCCGGAGGAGGTAAACACTCATGGTTTAACCCGCCCAGATATAGCACACTGACTCAGCAACTGAAGCCCCACAATGGCCCCTCCTACAGACACGCCATAAAACCTCCAAGACTGTCTTCCAGACACGGGCGTTCGGATGGTAAGTCAGTGTATGGGCGTGCCCCACCTCTCCGAGCTTCAACTGTCGTCAAGAAGATGTCCCTGGGTCCTGGTCCTCTACAGGCTGGCCATGATCATGATCAGGACAGTGGCCAGGAAGGTGTCTTCTTGACTCTAGTTTTCCAGGCTCTTCTGATGGGTGGGAGACCCTGGGAAGGGTAAGGTTTGCACGTAGGCCTGGAAAGTCTAAGCAGAGATGCACCACGTAAAGGAGCCCGAGAACGGTGAGGAAGACGCCCGCAGACGGGGAACCAAAGCTGGCTTCGTGGCTAGGACTGGGCCTGGGACGAGGGTGAGCTGTCCGCAAATGGCGCACAGCGAGTAATGGTGTGTGTGTACATGCACGAATGGAAGCCATGGCAACCTCAGAGGTCTTCCTCAATCTCCCTCCACATCATTTCTTGAGGCAGGATCCCTCACTAAAGCCGGAGTTCATTGATTTGGCCAGGGTGGCTAGCCAGTGAGCTCCAAGGATGCACCTATCGTCACCTCCGCTAAGAGGTGGGATTCCAGACTTGTGCCACTGTGTCCACTCTTACACGGGTATCGGGGATCCAAACTCATGCTTCTGAAGCAAACACTCTACCACCGGAGCCGTCTCCTCAGCCCCTGGTACATGAATCTTTTAGGGACACCCTCAAACAATACCTGAATGGCAGAGAGCCCACCTTGCCTTGGAACTCACAGCTACAGCCTCCAGAACCTGAGGAGGTAAGTTCACAATCATGTCCTGAGTCTTCAAGTCAGGTGCCCACTGTGACGGCAGGTTGGATGAAGCCCCCCTTCCCCGGGGGCAACTGGAGAGCATCACCCCTCCCCCAGAGACTGACTCTTCCTTCCCAGCTTCAGCCATGAGCCAGGCTGTTCTTCAACCAGGGGTATCCCTCATCCAAGACAGTATCCAGGCATGGGTGTGACGGTGATGATTGATCCCTGCAGATGACATCCAGCAGAACCAACCTTCTGTGGCCAACTCTAGCTTCACCAATGTCCCCTTGACCTGCCCCCACACTGGCTCAAGCCACCGGAGAGCCTCAGACCAGACTCTCACCTTTTCTGACTCCAAGACCTCAGCCCAGGCTCAGATACTGTCTAACTTCGAGATGAAAACCACTGGGTGGGGACCACCTGACATCCTCTTTCCTTCCTGGCTCCCTGTTGTGCCCTGTAGGGCTCAGCTCAGCAAAGGGCAGCCATTCTTCTTTTTGGCATTTTCCAGATAAGTGGATGTTTTTACTCTGGGATTTAGGAGTGACCTTTATCTGCAGTCTGGAAGGAATCATCTGTCACCAATATGAAGCCACCAAGTCTCCCACGCCTCTCCTTCACGGCTCCCACATCAGCATCCTCACTGGTGCCTACAATAAATAGGGCAGGTGCTGAAGGTCCCACCATCTCCCACCATCCACACCAGAAACCAGGCTCTCAGCCTACGAGCCTCTGGGGACACCCTCAAACCTAGCTTGAAGACCCCAGCCAGCCAGGGAGAGAACTCCCAACTGTGGGTCATGTATCCAGTCCCCAGGGCCAGGCACACACAGGTGCCGAGGAACACAGGGAAGCGGGGAGCAGAGAGCCACCAGGGGAGAAGGTGTCAGGGCTGGACTCGAGGAGGCAAGAAGCCGACCTAGGACCCCTCACTGCCTCACCGGCACAAGAGAGGGGCTCACCTTCCCCGGAGCACATGTTTGACTGACAGCTGATCAGAAGGGGATAAATGAGCTGGGGCAGAAAGAAAAGCTGCAAGGTGAGCAGCCAGCCAACCGTCCAAGAGGGAAGGTGCTGGAAAAGAGGGTGTTTGGTGTCAGGTAGGCAGCCACAGGTCACGTCTGATAAAGCTGTCCCTAGAGCATGGGGTGCTAGGCAGAATGTTTCGGGGAGCCTCTGTTCCTGTAAACAGTTTGGATCACCCCCAAATCAGCACCTGTCTGGCAGCCTGACCTCATGTGGTCTCACAAAAGGGAGACGACACCAGCCAGCAGGAGTTATCTGCTCCCAAGGCCACCTTCCCGAACCCAGGGCCAGCCACAAGTAGTCTCGGAGTTCCTTTGAAGCCCGAAGTCAGCCATACACACCGAGTACAGGGGCCAGACAGTGTGCAGTGAAGAGAAGCAGGGACCACCCGCCCCCGACACAGGATTCCCATTCAGTCTTACAGAGCCTCACTTCCCAGATACTGGAAGAAGACCTGGGAAAATTTGAGTCTGTGCTCCTGAGTGTGGAGGGATCCAGAGCTGAGTAGAACCCAGAGCAACTCCACCCTTGCATTTAAAGCAAGACTGATAGCAAGGACCCCAAGTTATGGGACATTGTCACAGCCTCCCTCCCAGGAGCTCTGGCTGAGCTGGACACAAGAGGAAGAGGACTTAATAAGGAGGCTAGGCCAGCGTGGACAGGAAAAGGAAAGACAGAAGCTCCCTGGAACCAGGACTAGTCAGCCAGAGCAGAGCTATAGTCAGCAGACCCCACCCTCAACCCCCCACCTCCTGGCCAGTCACTAAAAACCTAAATGCTGTGTCCATCTGCTCTTCCAAGCCAAGGCCACCGTACACCAAGCCAGGGTGAAACTAGCTGACAGCCTCTGGGTCCATGCAGATTTCTTTCCCCAGTCTCTGCCTGGAAACAGGAGTCTTTCTGTGCAGATCCGCACCAGACGGCCTTCATCTCTCACTGTCAATAAATCGGGCGTCTCCAGGGCAATGACTTTTACTTGGTAAATACTAAGCAGCAAGAGACAGCGACACAAGCCTCCAGTCTCGGGAACTGCAGCCAGCGCTCTGACACCTATCGATCTGGTGTCCTCCCTCCTGAGATCAGGTGTGCCTGAGCAATGCTGCGGGGAGGTGGGATGCAGACATCGGCCTCTGACCAGGTCCCTGCCTGCAGGGAAGGGAGAAACAAGCCCCAACTCCACCTAACGCTGTCAGGTGGGGTCCAGAGGGAGACACCCGGGCCTCTCTAAGGTCACCTAGGTAGGATTGTGACAGCCGTGGAGAGGTGCATCTCCAGCTTGATGACAGTGGAGAGGAAGCAGGGAGGTCTGAAAACAGCAGATAATGCCAGATGGGTCCTGATGCAGAGCCAGATGGTGGTCCTGATGGAGAGCCAGATGATGGTGTCCTGATGGGGTGTGTGAGAGCCAGATGGTGGTCCTGATGGAGAGGGGGGGGGGGGGGGGCCGAGGGAGGGGGGATGGGGTGGTGGTCCTGATGGAGAGCCAGATGGTGGTCCTGATGGAGAGCCAGATGGTGGTCCTGATGGAGAGCCAGATGGTGGTGGTCCTGATGCAGAGCCAGATGATGGTGGTCCTGATGGAGAGCCAGATGTTATTATGCAGCAGATGGTCCTGATGGAGAGCCAGATGGTGGTCCTGATGCAGAGCCAGATGGTGGTCCTGATGGTAGGCCACACTGAGGTCCCTTGCCCATGGTGGTCACAGGTGAACATGTACCTTAGTTCCCTTTCTTTAGGGCTCACCATTTTGTGCACATTCTGCAGAGACTTGGGGTTTGAGTGGTGCTGAGCCCCACTTCCCCGGCCCCAAGGATGGGCTCCTGTGTCTCCGTGTTAACCAATCTGTGTAATCCATGCCCTAATTCCTGACCCTCTCTCTTTCTATATAGCCAGGCTACAGAGAAACAGAAGCACCGGCCTTGCTGCCTACTCATGGTAGGGTTGAGGACAGGTTTGGTTTGGGTTTTGGTTTGGATTTTGGTTTTGTTTTTTTTTTTTTTTTTTTGTTTGTTTTTTTGTTTTTGTCTTTTTTATTATTAAATTTTCTATTTTACATACCAACCACAGATCCCCCCTCTCCTCCCTCCTCCCGCCCCCCCAGACTCCCCCCCCAACCCACCTCCCCTTCCCACCTCCTCCAAGGCAAGGTCTCCCATGGGGAGTCAGCAGAACATGGAACATTCGGTTGAGGCAGGTCCAAGCCCCTCCTCCATGCACCAAGGCTGCAAAAGGTGTTCCACCATAGGCACTGGGCTCCAAAAAGCACGATCATGCACCAGGGACGGATCCCGATCCCACTGCCTGGGAGCCGGTTGGGGACAGTTGTATTGGCCGAGGCATGTGTAGGAATTATGGAGCCTTCCTTCCTAGGATGCAAATTATCCATGTCAAAAACCCAGAATCAAGCCTCGTTGTCCCCCATGAGGGGGTCTATATGAGACAACCCCATTGCTCTCATAAGGCTCTGATCGTCTCCCTGGTAAACTATTAACTAGTGTTGCCCCTTCTCTGCTGTGCCACAGTTCAGTAACTTCTTTCATACAAAAAAAACTTAATGAAAGTTGCTGGGGGACAACCAATTCTTCACTTTCTTCAATTCTAATCACCCAGTCACCTTTGAGGAGACCTACATTACACTCGGCTCCTCTTGGATACAACATCTGTATATCACTGAATGAATAAATTGACTGATGAGAAAATGAAATAAAAAGGGTGAATGAATGGATAGTGGGGATGGGCAGATGCATGCTGGGTAGGTGGACAGAGGGGTGGATGGGTGGATAAGTGTATTGATGGGTGGATGGATGAATGTATTGATAGATGAATGGATGAATTTATGGACAGATAGTTGGGGTGGGCAGGTGTGCAATGGATGAATAGATGGGTTGGGGATATATGTATTGAATATGAATAGATGGCTGTATTGATGGATATATAAATTGATGGGTGCATGGACACATGGATGGATAGATGGACGGATGTGTAGACAGATGGATACTGAATATGTACAAGTGGGTGGTGGGTAGGTGGATGGGTAGATGGAGGATGAATTGATAGATAAATTTCTCTAAGGAGAAAGCAGCCTTTTAGAAGATAGGATTGTGAATTTCACTTGTTTTTTCTAAGGTGAATTCCACATAACAGGCTTCACAAAACACTTTTTAACTGTACCAGACTGCCAGACAGCCCTGACAGGGTCATCACCCTCGGATCCTACACACACCATGTGACATCCTTATGAAAATCTGGCAAAATCATAGGGAATGATTTCATAATGGCCACACACAGAATTACACTTTGAAACTATTTCCTGAAGACTGCTGTTGTTTGTGTCCTTTAAAATGCACTTTGAAATGTAACATTAAATATATAATATATACACTATATATATAAAATCTTTTAGGGATATGAAAGGTGTTAAAGAAAAAAACATTTTTATTTTTCTATTTGCTATGAGTCTCAGTCTCTTGGATCTTATATAGAATAGACATCAACATTTTCAATTTGTGTGTGTGTGTGTGTGTGTGTGTGTGTGTGTGTGTGTGTGTGTACAAACTATCAGAGAACAGCTGTTGGGGGTCAGTTCTCTCCTTCCACCTTGCTGAGGCAGGGTCTCTCTTGCTGTTTCTGCCACACTGCGTATTCCAGGACTAGCTGGCCAGCCACTGATTCTCCTGTCTCTGTCTCCCATCTCGCTGTCAAAGCTCTGGAATTGCAGGTGTGCAATGCTTCGTGCGTCTCCTTCACCTGGGTTTCAGGAATTTAACTCGGGTTATCGGGCTTGCCCAGCCAGTGCTTTTACCTACTGGGCCATCCTGCCAACCCAGAGCAACATCATTTAAGAACGAATTTATATAACTATTTCCACTCATTATTCCAAAAAAGCAAAAGAAAATCCCTCACTTTTCCCAGCAAGTTAAATCCACACAGTATAAAGGTTTTAAGGGTCCCAACCACCATTCATTAATCTCAGGCTCTTTAAAGTGCATGAGGACTTCCAGACAGACTTTGGAGACGCTTCTATCAACTCTCCTTTCCTGCCCTTGAGACCATAGGGACCAGAAGGGTGACAGTACAGTCACAAAGAGCCTAGCTGGTAGATGAGCACTGCTCCAGTCAGGAGCCTTTCTGACCCCTGTCAATAGCATGATGGTGGCTACAGAACAGGACCCTCACTCCTTGTCAGTCAACTTTGTATTGTTATAGCGAAATGCCTGTGGTAACAAAGACAGCAAGGCTGTCGTTGCTCACAGTTTTGGAGGCTCCAGTCCATGATCAGTTGGCCCCAGTGCTTCAAAGATCATGATAAAGTAGCATATTATGGCCAGAAAATAAAAGAAGAAAAGCCAGGGGTCCCATGGTGCCCTTTCAGGGCACACCCTTAAGAACCTAGACTCTCCCTATTAGGCCACACCTCCCAAAGGCTCCACCGTCTCCCATAGCGCCACCCTGTGGATCAAACTCTTAACACACAGTCCTTTGGGAGACGTTCCAAATCTAAACCACAGCGCACTCTTCTGGGGAAGCAGTCTCCCTGTGCCTTCATCTTGGGCATCTTGTGGAATGTCCCTCTTCATGAAATGAGACATCAGCAAGGTCATCAAGAGGTGCCCACCCAGAGCCAGCTCCCTCTCCCTGTGAACCATGATCTGGGTATCCAGATCCAAACCAGCCCCAAGCTCATTTTCAGGACCCAGAGCAGGTCTCTTCCATGGGTCTATCCTGTAAGCTCTACCACACCCCTGGCTGACTTGAGGGGTGTGCCAGAAATGGTTAATCACAGAAGTACGGGAGCACCTGCATGGCAGGGACAGGGTGGTGACAGGCTTCCTCTCTCCGCCACTGTCCAGTAAAGAGGTCACAAGGGTCCCAGAATTGTTCAATTGGAATAAGACCATCAAAATGAAACAGTTTTAATATTGAAGTTAGAAATAATGCTAATTATCTAGTAATTATCTCCTAATTTGTTAGCTTGGTCCAGAAGTCTTCCCTACCTAGACCCCAAAGTTCTCAGACATTTTGCTCTCCGAGCTCTGTCTGCACTTCTAAAATTTGGGAACCCCAAAGAGTTTTGTCTGTGTGGGTTACATTTTTCCATATTCACTATATTATCATTTTCAGCTGAGACATTTTAAAAAACATCCGTCCATTATATAATGTAAAAGATAACAGTAGTAAGCCCACTGCGAGCTTATATAACTAACACATTTTTAATTAAAAAAAAAACTAACTCTATTTTCCAAAAGCACGGAGCATGGGGAGCAGCATGGCCTGACAGACTTGTGAATCTCTTTAATGCCTGGATTAGAAGACAGTTGAGTTCTCCCCGCTTCTGCCTTCAGTCTGTCATGATGTGTGTGGTTGGCGCACAAGAGGGACGTGCTGAACCCCTGCAAGAGACCCAGAACAGAGAGGAGGAGTTAATAGCCGTAATTTTCAGACAGTTATGGATAGCAAATTCCTAAAATTAGTTGCCAGAGACCCAGTGAAACAAGGCCCGCCCCGGGGTGCAGACTCAAGGGGGTCCTAGTTCTCTGGAACTGGTCTTCTGGGGTGTGCAAGTACAGACCCATGCTTTGTTCTCTTTGCCTCATGGTGGACTCTGCTACTGCAATGGGAAACTCCTACTCTGCTCTGCAGCAATGCATCCATCCTTGTGATGCTTTGAAAAGGCCTCGTGTTCCCGCATGATTGTACATGCATGCAGCCTGGGTTTTTGATTTGACCGTATATGCCGATGAGTTTTAACTGTCAACTTGACACAACCCAGAATCACCCAGGAAGACAATCTTAAGGAGGGATTGTCCGGATCATGTTGGCCTGTGGGTGCGTCTATTGGGTCTTGTCTTGACTGTTAATTGTGGGAAGAACCATCATTTCTCAGGCTGGGCCCTGAATGGTATAAGGATGGTGAGAACTGGCTGGGAAGAACCAGCTAGCAAGCAGGAATCCACGTATTCACACTGTCTCTGCTCCTCACTGTGGATATGATGCTTCACCTTTCTCCCTTGACGTCTCCACAACCATGGGCTATTACGTGGGCGTGTGAGCCAAATAAACTCAACTTCTCTTGTGTGACTTTTTGTTAGAATGTTTGTCACAACAGAAATCAAGCTAGAATACCACGCTTACAAAGCTAACTAACTTGTTCCATTGAAGGGATGCAGGCAAAAGACATGAGATCCACATCAGAGACAAAAGATGGTTGGAGCCTGCTCACCCCGCCAGTATGATAGTCAGTTCTGGTTGTCATTCTTACCGGGTTAAGAGGAGCCTGGGAAGTTAGTAGAGCATAATTCTGGGTATGTTTCTGAAGGTGTTTCCTGGGAGACTAACCACAGGGTAAAAACACTCCTTGAATGTGGGTGGGATAATTCCACAGGTAGGATCCTGGATAAAAAAACAAAGTGGAAAATGGAGAAAGCCCACTAGCAAAGCAGCCCCCTTTTCCATTATCTGCCTGGCAAGAGGTTAGCTGCCTTGATAGACCACAGGGTCCTTGCCATGATGCTCTGCTTTGCTGTGGGCCCAGAAACAGTGGACCCAAAGGTGTGGGGCCAAACCTCTGAAAGTGTGAGCCAAAAGAAAGCTTTCTTCCTGTAAGTTGTTCCTCTCAAGTGCTTGGCAAATCAATAAAAAGGAGGCTCACACAGCCAACCATATGACCATTGACGTCTCACAGAGGTGAAGCAGAAAGGTTCCAAGAGGACAGTACATACATGCCCAGTGGGTTTGTGTTACAGCTCAAGATTTCTGAGCTTAAGGATCCATGCTTTTTGTCCCACAGGGAATAGGTCTTCATCCCTCAATGCTGTTCTCTGTAAGCATAATTCTGAGCTTAGATGAAGAGAGAACATATTAGTCCATTTTTGTTATTATAACGAAATAGCTGAGGCTGGTTAATTATGTGGTCCAGTATTTGCTTGGCTCTGGCAAAAGCCTCATCATAGCTCACATCACAGGGTGGGAGCACTACAAGGAGAGATCCCATGGTGAGACAAGAGGCCTGAGTGAGGGCGTAGACCAGGATTTCTCTTCTTATAACAGCCCTTTTGTGAGAAACACCTCAGGTTCCAACCCTTCCAAAGGTGATGTCCCCAATGCTTAATGACCTGCCATTAGGCTCTGCCTTTTAAAGGTCTCAGCACTTTTCACATGACCACACTGAGATGCAAGTTCCTAAAACATGAATCCCTGAGGCACACATTGAAGCTATACCCAGAGTGTAAGGTCTTACATTCTCTACATACACAGAAAAAAAAAAATGTAACAATGAGAGATCCATGGAGGCCTGGCCTTCCTGCAGAAACATGGTGTCTTGGTAATTTGGAAAATACTCATTTTACCAAGTCATGTGGCTCCTCAGAGGGATGGCTCATTAGGTAAAGATGCCTGCCACCAAGCCTGATGACTTGCATCTAGTCCCCTAGACCCGCATGGTGGAATGAGAGAACTGAATTCTGCAAGTTGTCTTCCACATATGCACCATAGCATAAACGTGCCCTTTTCCCCATATATATAAACTAAATGAACATAAAAATTTGTTTAAATATTGACACTAATCGTATCATAAAAGTCTTTAAATACTGAGAAACTCTCAAGCTCACGATGAGTGATTACAGGTTTTTCAAAACTATGACTTTCCCTTGAAATCTCAAATTTTATCCTTGGGAACAAATACTGTCGGTTGTTTACCTTGAAGGCCTAGGTTTGCGTCATATGTTTACCATAAAATGTCTTTCAGGCACCTGAGCTGCAACCATCATAGAGCAGCTGTTCATCAGTCTTTCAACTGAAACTTATATTCCATGAGAAAAGTGGCTAGTTTAGCTTGCAACTCAAACATTGCAAGGTCCTTTTTGTCAAGACTACTGTTGTGTCTACTTCCTACTTTTGAAACAAAACACTAAGATGCTTACTCAAATGCCAGGGTTTAATACAATCAGTAACTGTTCCTACTTTATCAAGGTCAATACTACATGAAAATGACATCCCATCAGCCCCTTGTCGTAGTATTTTGTCACAGCAACTAGAAATGAAGCTAGAGCCCTCAGATGAATCAATCGCATATGAAAAAAAATCACATTGGCTGTTTATATAAAGGGCAAGAATAGACAAGACTCTGTTACCATGGAAATCATAACATCCGGCTGCATCTCGAGGTGGAGAGTACGTGGATTAGGAGGGAACGTGATGTAGCTGCCTTGAAACATACAGGAAGAGTCCATTTTGAAAAGAGAGTCTATTACTTACAGTCCCAAAGACAAGGAAAAATGTGACAGCAAGACCACATGGGGGCACACCGGGCTAGTCCCAAGGAAGAAGCATAAGCTAAGGCCTCTTTTTTGTGGTTTTCCGGGGAAAGGATTGCAGCAGGGTAGAGAAGTTAAGAGGGTTTATAATTGGATATTTTTATGCATGTTGAGGATAGAGGCATGCATGCATGTACCAGTGCCTTTGTTCTTTCTGGTGGGAAGCTGGAAGACAAGCTTGGGTGTCATCCTCAAGAACATCATCCAGTTCCTTTGAGAAAGAATTTCCCATTGGCCTGGAGCTCATTAATTAGGCTAGAATGGCTGGTAGCAAGGCCGAGGGACCTTCCTGTCTCTGTCTTCCCAGAACGGAGGCTACAATGTGCCCCTCCTCTGGCTTTATGTGTGGGTTTTAGATACCAAACTCAGGTCCCTCCTCACTTTCGCCTCTGCTGACTGACCCATCACCCACCCCACCTCCACAATGTCTTTTTAATATTTTTTTTTTAATTACCAGAAGCCAGAGGAGGAAAAGCAAGCTGCAGGCTGTGGCAAGGACTCCGTGGCTGTATCACATACTTTGTGGCAGGCGGCATCATGGAAAGGTCATGTGCATGGTGGGTTGATCATGTGGTAAGGCAGAGAGTAGAGGAGAGTGGGGGTCATCTTGGTCTTTTAAAAACACTCTCTCTCCTGGGAGCTCCTGGAATCCCACAAGAAGAGCCTTGATACTCCCTTCTTAGGGCAGTGTCCCCAGTGACTCACCTACATCACGCTAGGTTCTGCCCCTTAAATGTCCCACTTCCAGATGCCATCACACAGAGAACCCAGCTCCCAGCATATGAGCTGTGGAGAGATGCACGATGTTCAAAGCACATCACAACTCGCCAAGTGGCCTGGATTCTTCTACCATTACAAGCAATGAGGCTGAAGTTAATATTTAACATCCAGAAACTTCAGGGCAAAGGTAGGAATCCAAGGTGGAGCCAGATGGCCCCCGAGTGTTGCCTGAAAAGGTGGACTTAACTTCACACGTGGAATAGGAACCTACAGGCCAAGGGCCTAATGCTGACCTTACTGGGCCCCACCCACGTCTTCCAGCCAGACGCCCCTAGCAGCCACTGCACCTGGGTCCTAGGGCCCTACTGCACAAGGCTGGAGCTCTTCATCTGTCTCCTGAGGCCATCTCTGGCCTGGCTGGTCCACACAAACGGGCAGCATAACGACGTGGCTTAGAGCCACGGGTACACAGTGGACCAGTGCAAGGATTGCCAGTGTGACTCTGAAAAGTTAAGGCACACTCTCTGAGTTGTCGCCTCTAATAGAGCCCAGCAAGTGCTGCTCACAGCTGACTGTGTGGAGGACACCATCTGTATCCCCACAGTACATTGCTCAAGTCTTTCCAACCTGGGCCAAGTTCAACTCAGTGGCCCTGAGACTTGGCCACGGTTGGATTTCACAGTTACTGTGAAATGCCTGCTTCGATAGTGGCTAAGCCCTGGTCCAGCCAAGGACAATCTGGGAAGAGGCCGAGCTGGCCCAGATGCTCACACAGATGGGTGTGTAGACGCCATAGCCAGCAGCTTAAGGAGCCATCTCAGGCCCTGCTGTGGACAGCACAGGTCCAGGTGGCATATCCAGAGCTGGCCTTCAACAGTCCTTCCTTGGTCCTGGAAGGAAATGGTCTAATTATCACAGCCCTGGCCTGCACAGCTCTCCACAGAGCAGAGCCCAGGGAGAAGAGGCCTGCGCTGCCAGATGGGCCTCATTAGGATGGGAGTGTGGTATTTCTTATGCAAATGAAGGCAAATAAATCCTTTGGAGAAATGTGAGCGAGGCAAACATACAGGAGCCTGGATTTTGCCGGGTT
>NC_051086.1:33527251-33604751 GCF_004664715.2 Peromyscus leucopus | reverse complement strand
AGCACTCCTCCTGGATGTGGTCCCTGCCAAAGGGAGGGGCCGAGAAAAAGAGGGAGTCAGGAATAATCAGAGAGGGTTTAGTTCACAATCGAGGAGGACCATCATATCCAAGAGCAAACTGCTCAACCAGAAAGCTGATCACGTAAAATAATAATAGTAAGAACTGATGGCTGGTCACACCATGGTCCCTTTAAGTCCTGAAGGATTGGGTTTTAAAACTAGACAATTCAGACAGATATGCTCAGTTCAAGATGGTAGACTATATATGAGACTATATATTTTTCATATCTATATATAAGAAATGGCAGAAGGGATCTGAAGAATTTCTTCAGTGGTTAAGAGCACTTGTTGCTCTTGTGAAGGACCTGGATTTGATTGCCAGCACCCACATGATGGCTCACAATCATCTGTAATTCCAGTTCCAGGGCATCTTATGCCCTCTGCTGACCTCAGGCACCAGACACTCAAGTGCTACACAGACACACGTGCGGGAAAACACTCAGACATATAACATATAACATAATAAAAATAAACCTTGTAAAATTAGAGAAAGAACAGAAGGAACGAAGAGATGAAGGGCAGGCGGGAGTAGAGCACAGTGGCGCCCACCTGTGGTCCCAGCATCCAGGAGACGGAGGCAGGAGGATCAGGAGCTCAAAGTCCTACTTCACCCAAAGTGAGTAAGGAGGGAAAGGAACAGAGGGAGAGACGGGGGTGGTGGATGAGGAATCCTTTTCCCAAGTGTCCCCAGCAGCATGGGGATAAGGAAACAATGCTTTCAGAGGCCCATAGCTTTCAAGAACATTCTGGAAAACATAAAGCAAGTGAAATCCGATTTATAAGAGACACCAAATGCAGAAGAAATCTCATATTAGGTAGAGGATTCCTTTTTCCACCAAACCTCCTGGTTCTTGCAAGGGGGCCCCTACCCCTTTGCACATGCTCGCCCATGCTGCCCTTCCAGAGTCTCCCAAAAGCTCATGAGGAAAATTATTATGAACCACATTAAAAATTTGATTAAACTGTAATAGTCTCCATGTGCAAAGATTTAAAAAAAAAAAACTGAAACAAATTTAGGAATTCTCAAAATGTGTAGCCTTTTTAATGAGCATAAACCAGTAGATAAGGCATACAAGTCATGGTTTGGGGCCCTGTGAAGAACTAGCTTATGCTCTTCTTGTGTGCACATGTCTGCGGGTGCACAGAGTGGGGGTCAGAAGACAACCTTGAGTGTCGCTCCTCAGGGGGCACCCACTTGGTTTTGTCTTTCTTTTTATTACTCTTGTTGTTGCTGGGGTGGGTGTGTGTGTATGCTCGCGTGCGTGTGTGTGTGCGCGCGCACATGATGTGTGAAGGGGCATGGTTGCCATGGTTTCTGTGTGGAGACCAGAGGATAACTTTGTGGAGTCAGTTCTCTACTTCCACCTTTCCTGGGGCTCCAGGAATCAGTCACTGGTTGCTAGGTCTGCCTGGCAAGCGTCTGCACCGGATGAGCCATCTCTCTAGCCCCCACCTTGTTTTTCAAGACACGCTCTGCTCTCTTACTGGAACTTGGGGCTCACCAATTAGGCTAGACTGGATGGCCAGTGAGTCCCAGAAACCCACTTGCCCGCACCCCCTGCTCTGGGGTTACAAGAACTCAGTACTACACCTGACTGCTTGTCCATACCTGCGTGTTGGTGGGTTCTGAGGATCGAACCTGGGTCCTCATTTTTGCAAGACAAGTGCTTCCCTGTCCCGAGCGCTTCACCCCATCCCCTGACTTACACTCTTTCCACACTAAAGGCTCCTCCCCATCCTTCTCTCACAGCTCCGTCCACACAAGGGAAATCACCAACCCCAGTTTGGTTCCTTGCATAGACACCACCCAGAGGAGAGACAAAGGAGACTGGGTTTAAGCAAAATACGGACTCCCTTTTCCTTCTGTCTCTCTCCCCAGGCATTCCACGTGGTTGCTGGGTTGTTTGTGAGCTGGCCTCTGAAGACCTTCCGCGCTGAGGACTCCAGTTTCTGAAATGTGATCATTCTCCTCACAGCGTTGCTGGTTCCGCCAAGTCCTGCTGCTCCTCCAGCCGCCGCCCGGTGTGTCCTCTGAGCGGGTTCCAGAAGCTGTGATGGGTTTCACTTATCACCTCCCCGGCCCCTCTCCAGCAGCCTGCAGAAACGCAGCCTGCCCTGTGGTGCCGACTGGAACACATTGGCCTCTGCTGCACAGTGGGAGACAGCTCTGGATGTTCCTAGGAAATGGGAAGGTGTGTGGTGGCTGGAGCCTCCGACTCAGTTCACAGGCAGAGTCTGCAAGCCTTGCCCACAGCCAGCCAGCTGAAGGGTACATACACACAGGGATTGTGCACGAGACAAGCCTATATGCATTGTTACCCTTTATTATTAAAATCAAAGCCCAGTACAGGATTCATTTTACATCCGGGAAATTAGCAAAGAATCAGAACATTCAGGCAAGAGTTCAACCAATTAGGCCCAGCATACACATGCCACTGTTGAGTACAACCCTTTGTAAGGACCTATAGGTCCCCAGACTCCCACAACTACCTCAAGTCACCTCAATCATTTGCAACTAAAGAGACCTCATTAAAACAAGTACTCGCTCACCACAGAATAGTTACATGGAAAAATTATGGCATATCAGCACTGTAGAAGGAACTATGGCCCTAAAATGATATACAGCCTAAGTAACAGCACAAAGATAAATCCACACACGGGGCTCCGGAGATGGTTCAGTGAGGAAAAATGCCTGCTGACAAGCCTGAGTTCAGCTCCCCCAGACCCATGTGGAATGAGAGAACCCACTGTGTTGCCTAAAACCATCACTCCAGGCCTTGGGAGGACACTGAGCACACAAACCACAGACCCCTTGAATCCAGCTTGCTTCAGTCCCGCGCCAATGTGCAGAGCAATCTTCCTAAAGGACAAGTCTCCGTGTGCCTTCCTCCTGGCTTCCCCAAGGCTCACAGCAGCCTCCTGAGGACTCCATACTGCACACCTGCGATCCCCCCACTTTGCAGTTTCACCTCACACTCACAGTGCAGGCTGCCACTGTCACACCAGGAGTTAGGGATTCCCAAGCTCTGTCCTTGACCACACTGCTCTCCAGCCTGGCAGGCCCTTCTCCACTGCCCAGTGGACTACTCTTGCTTACCAGATTCAGTTGTTTTTACCGTCCTGTTTTAATTGTGGGTATTGATAGGACGTGACATGGTGGCCGGATGTGTGCATCCATCATGTAATGAGCAAATCATTCCCTTTGTCCTTTTTTTTTTTTTTACTCCGAAGCTCACCCCAGCCTCAGCTTCTCCAGTAGCTAGAACAGTGTTCCCAGGTTGCACTTATAAGCCGGGGTGATGGTGGTGCACACCTTTAATCCCAGCACTCGGGAGGCAGAGTCAGGCAGATCTCTGTGAGTTCGAGGCCAGTCTGGTCTACAAAGCGAGTTCCAGGAAAGGTGCAAAGCTACACAGAGAAACCCTGTCTCAAAAAACCAAAAAATGAATAAACAAATAAAAATAAATAAATTGTGGTGAGAACATCCAAAACCACTTTTCTAGCTATTTTAGAATGTATGGCACATTATTTGGTTTTTTTTTAATTGTTTTTATTTTTAGTGTGTGTGTGTGTGTGTGTGTGTGTGTGTGTGTGTGTGTGTGCTTGTGTGTGTGTGTGTGCGCGCACGTGCCCTTACACACCAGAAGAGGGCATCAGATCCCCTGAAACTGGAGTTACAGATGGTTGTGGAGACCATACAGGAATCTGAGTCCCCTACAAGAACAGCCAGTATTCTTGAACACTGAGTTATCTCTAGCTTCACAGTACCCTACCACACAACAAACACCAGTGCCTATTCACCCACCTGCTTATAGCTCTTTCCCTAGCCCACCCTCTCCATCTCCTTTCTAGGAACCAATATTCTGTGTTGTAGAATATTATTTTCAGATGTGCTACATTCTCTTATGCTGTGGAATATTTATTTAATGATGCAAAGATGTGTTGCATTCTTTTATGTTGCATTTGTTTAACTCTGTGAAGCTGTGTTACTTTGCCTGTCTAAGACACCTGATTGGTCTAATAAAGAGCTGAATGGCCACTAGTGAGGCAGGAAAAAGGATAGGCGGGGTTGGCAGCCAGAGAGGATAATTGGCAGGAGAAAACCGGAGGGGGGGAGAAGGAGCAGGAAGAAAAGGAGAGGAAGAATTCAGGGGCCAGCCACCCAGCCACCCAGCTACACAGCCAGACACGAAGTAAGAAGGAAAGAAAAGGTATACAGAAATAGAGAAAGGTAAAACCCAGAGGCAACAGACAGACAGGGGTAAGAAACAAGATAAGGAGTAAGCCAGCAAGAAACGAGCCAAGCTAAGACCGGGCACTTACAATTAAGAATCAGCCTCTGTGTGTGATTTATTTAGGAACTGGGTGGCAGGCCCCCCAAAAGAGCAAAAACAACAAACAACAGTTCTGTTATTAATTCCAAGGTTTTTAGAATTCACCTGAGTGAGGTCATACAGTCTTTGTCTTCCTGTACCCACCTTTTACATAATGCCATCCAAGTCCTTTTTTACGTCTGAGTAGTTATTATGAATATAACATATTTTCTGTATTCATTCATGCAGTGCTGAACATTTAGTTAATTTTAGACTCTGGCTATTGTTAATAATGTTGCGATAAATGTGGACAGATAGAGAGCTCTTTGATATGATTTCTTTGCCTTATTTTCACAGGAATATGATTCTATGTCATGTGTTAATGTTTTCAGTTGTGTATTTATGTGTATGTATGCATGTGGGCACGATGGAGGGGCACATTCATGCCATGGTGAGCATGTGGAAGTCAGAGGACACCTGTGGAGTTGGTTCTCTCCTTCCGCTCATAATCCAGAGAGTGAACTCATGGCCAAGTCTGAGAGGCGTGTGTCTCTAAACTCTGAGCCATCTCTCCAACTCATCTTTTCAGGCTTTTGAGGGACTTCCTAAAGAAGTATGTTAATTTACATTCTCACCCACAGCTTGACCAGCACTTGATATTTCTTGTCCATGTTTAGCCTTTTGAAGAACTTCTAGAATGTTCCTTTCTCCACACTCTCACTAAACTTGTTACCTGACTTTCTGATGTATACATGCAAGTGGTGTCTCATTGTGGTTTGTGTGTGTGTGTGTGTGTGTGTGTGTGTGTGTGTGTGTTGATAAGGACACTGGTATCTTATCAAGTTGTAAACCACTCACAGGCCTCTGAAAGATTTGTATTCTCATCCATTGGATTGTCTTTCCTCATTAAGTCATGAGAGATATGTATATAGTCTACATACTAGTCCCTTATGGAACAGGTAAATATTCTTACTTTTCTGATAATCTAATAATTTCCTTATGATACAAAAGTCCTTCTTTTTTTTTTTTTTTTGTTTTGTTTTGTTTTGTTTTTCGAGACAGGGTTTCTCTGTGTAGCTTTGCGCCTTTTCCTGGAACTCACTTGGTAGCCCAGGCTGGCCTCGAACTCACAAAGATCCTCCTGTCTCTGCCTCTCGAGTACTGGGATTAAAGGCGTGCGCCACCACTGCCCGGCTAAAAGTCCTTCATTTTGACTAAGTCCTATTTCTTTCTTTCTGCTGTTGCTTATGCTGTATGAGTGAGTGCACATGTACACATACACACACTCACACACACACATACACACACATAAATACATCTGCACATGTGTGTGCAAAGGGAATATTTTTCTAGCTTCCTTTGCATGCTACAGGTCCATCAAGATTTCCTATTTCTTCTTCTTCTAATTATATTTTTATTAATTTACTGCACATGCATACATGCATACTTGCCCTGGCACACATGTGGAGGTCAGAGGACCCCTTGCAGGAGTCAGTTGCTGTGGATATCACTCTATATAAATAAAACACTGATGGCCAGTGACCAGACAGGAAGTATAGGCAAGACAAAGAGAGAGGAGAATTGGGGAAACAGGAAGAAGGAGGGAGAGACACTGCAGCCACCGCCAGGACAAACAGCATGTAAAGACGCTGGTAAGCCACCAGCCATGTGGCAAGGTATAGATTTATAAAAATGGGTTAATTTAAGATAAAAGAACAGTTAGCAAGAAGCCTGCCACGGCCATAGCAGTTTGTAAGTAATATAAGCGTCTGAGTGATTATTTTATACGTGGATTGTGGGACTGTGGGGCTTGGGGAACCTGGAGAGAAGCTCTCCAGCAAAAGTCAGTTCTCTCTTTCTACGACATGGGTCCTAGGGATTGAACTCAGCTCCTCCGGTTTGTCAGTAGGCACCTTTATTTGCTGAGCCATCTCACTAGGCCTCCTATTTCTTCTAGAATATTCCTTTATAAACTTGCTTGCTTCTGAAAGGCCTAGCAATGGCTAAATCTCCCCTTTTGATCACAGTTTTGTTTGCTTGTTTGGTTTGGTTCTGTGGTACTAGGGATTGAACCCAGGAACTTTTTCTTTTTCTTTTCTTTTCTTTTCTTTCTTTCTTTTTTTTTTTTTTTTTTTTTTTTTTTTTTTTTTTTTTTTTTTTTTTTTTTTTTGGCTTTTCGAGACAGGGTTTCTCTGTGTAGCTTTGGAGCCTTTCCTGGAACTCACTCTGTAGCCCAGGCTGGCCTCGAACTCACAGAGATCCACCTGCCTCTGCCTCCCGAGTGCTGGGATTAAAGGCCACCACTGTCCGGTGCATGGTAGGCAAGTTCACTACCACTGAGCCACATCTCCAGCCCCTTGCCCAGACAAACCTACCTATCTGCTAAGATGCAGCAGACATTCAATTTGCCATTGTTGGCGGGGGGGGGGGGGGGGGGGGGGTGGGGGAGGACAACGACAGCTTGATCACACTGATCACACAGCTGCCATGACAGGCTTAGAAGTCCAGACACAGCTTCTGGCAGGCAACACCTGGACCCAGGAAAAGCTGTAAACTGACCCCAACCAGGGAGGCCTGCATCATCTAAGGGAAAATACCTGACATTTCAAACATTCCCTATACTCCTAGACAAATATCAGCCAATCAGGATCCTGAACCCTGGAAATCCCCTCACCCCAACCTTTGTTATGATTAAAAACCCCACCCTGCCTGGGCTCCGGGCTCTCTGCTCTCACTGCTGCATCGGACAGAGAGCCCAAGCTCCAAGCTTGAAAATAAAGGCTCTTTGCTTTTACATATGGGATTTGGTCTCTGTGGTGGTCTTTTAGGGGTCCCTGTGACCTGGGCATAACACCATCATCTCAAAATAACATGCTCACCTTCCCAACTAAGTTCTGGGTTCATCCTCTGCCTCAGTTATCCTATGACGGGCTCATCTCAGCACTCTGGGTCACAGCCTGCTTGTTTTCACACCAGAAGGCTACAGTCTTGTCAAAGGCTAAGAATTTGCCTCTCCTCTCCAAGCTGAGTCAGGGCCAGCTGAGTTGTCTTGGACTTGCTGAATCCTAACTGGCATCTGCAATGTGTGTTTTGTAGGAGAATCATCACATGCTATTTGAGCTCACTGAGAAGCTGTCTCCTCAAGTGGGGCTGCCTCCTCCCCTCCCCTCCCCTCCCGTCCTCTCCCCTCTTTCTCCCCTCTGACTTTCAAGCCCAAACATGTTTGTTTCAAAGTGTCCTCCAATGCCCCTTGTTTGGGGATAGGCTGCCCCCTGACTCTGTGAGAAGAAAGGACGAGAACATCAAAACAGAGGTAAAAACATTATGTCCTTGAGAACAGCTAGGTCAGCCATCTCCAACAGACGTTACTACTGTTCGTCCCGTGATAGAAATTGTCTGCAGTGAGAGAGAAGCTGGAAGCTCGGCGGGGGAGCCCGGCCGTGGGAGCCCAGCCTCGGGAGCCCGCCCGTGGGAACTCACAGTGGAGCAAAAGCTGCTGAGTTCAGCCATGGACAGAGGGCTCAGTTGGGAACTCCAGCCAAGTGCCTCAACTTCCCCAGTGGGTTTCTGGTGGATGTTTTGAAAGCCCGGTTTGATGATGTTATCACTACTGTTGCTATTTGTTGCTCTACTGGGAAGCCTTGCCAGAGGGGACGCTCTGCTTTGGCCATGCCTCTGTTCATCAAAAATTCTGGCTGGCTTCCCCGGTTGATTTTTGCTGGATGTTTTGAGCATCCGTTCTATGCTGTGTAAATACCTCTATGTCTCTTGCTATTAATTCCTTTACTTTGGCTTGCTGTGTACTTAATGAACTAGCTCATCCAAAACTAAAGGCCGGGTTCTCGTACATCAATCTCTGGAACATACAAAACAGTGTCAAAGAAGGTGGGTGCTCTTGGCTCCCCCTCCCCCCCCCCCCCCCCCCCCCAGCCTCAAGGGCAGTTTTTAAAATTAGTGGGGGTGGAGAAGTAGGCTTGAGAAAGTGAGATGCTAGGAGGTAAGCAGACACCTTTCCAAATGGCCCTCCCTATGGGACAATCATTTCTTTCTGGATCCCATAAACTACCTGTGGAGGAAGAATACAGGAGCCATGTCCCATTGTTAGCTGCTCATAAAGTGTCTTTATGTCGCCCTCTTTCTTTCTCCAGAGGTATTTGGCTTGAGCGACCTCACAGATAAGCTTTGAAAAGTAAAACCAGTTTCACCCTCGCAGCCCCAGCCCCAGGGGTCCTGGGCACACTATCACCAGCCATCTGAGGCGGTAACACATACCCAAGGCTGAACAAAGCATGGGGGAGGGGATGCCCCCTTGGAGCCTGAGAGATTTTATGGGATCCCTTGACTAATTAAAATTCACTCTTGCAGACAGCTGTGATCTTTAGTGTCTTATGCACCTGAAAACTACATCATGACATTTAAGCCACGCTCATTGGGATGGCCTCGGGAGCAGTTGTAAGCCACAAATCCCCGGCAGAATGGAAATGCTAAATTCCGTGTTTGGGGCTTGATTTGAAGGGCAAGAATGCTCAGATTCCTAAGGTTTGTCCTTAATCCACCAACACCCAGAGGGACCACCTCTCTCCCTGTCCTGGGGCTGACTTGACCATGGGGTCAGAACCATCAGCGTTTTATGATGCTGTTATTGCCCGGTTGCTGTCTACAAGGAATGTAGTTCAAAACTATACTCAACCCCAAAGGATCAGGAACTTGAGCAAGCCACCTCTGGCCCCACTCCAGCTCAGCCCCAGGCTAGAGTGGCACTGGGCTGCTACCCCCACCTAGAGGCCCCACAGGATCCAAGGGCCTAGAGAAAACATGAAAACTTCTGGCTTGTTGAGGCCCTGCCTGGAGCACCCCTTTTTCTAGATATTGGGTCTTAAGGCACACACAGGAGGATAGCACCTTTCCATTTCCTTTCCTGGTACCACGGCAGATGGGATGCTTTGTGGGGCTCAGGGGTCTCTTTGGTTTGTGGAGACCCAAAGCATACATTCCTGACCAGGGTGGGTTCCAGCAGTGTCTCAAGGTGAGCCCTCAAGGTTTCCCCTGCACACCTGTGCAGGAGCAGTTCCCTTAGACCAGAATGTCCCGCCTGAAAAGGTGGCACTTGAAATGTGGTCCTGTCTCAACCAACCCTTCTGTCCAGATTTAACTCCCAGCAATGGTTAATCTTGATCGTCAACTTGATTGGATCGGAAATCGATTAAGCAGCATGCCTGTGGGCAGATCAGGGAGATCTCAAGGGAGCTTTGGCTAAGGGAAGACTCTCCTGAGTGTAGGACCTTCAGCCCAGAGGTAAAGAAGTCCCAGGAAAAAGCAGCGCTCTGCCTGCCCATCTTTGCCTTCTGTTGATGAGTGCATCTATCCTGTTGCTGTGCTGCAGCCTCCAAAGCCTGACTTCAGAACCCAGCTCTCTCTGCCTTCCAAGGGGACTGAGGACCAGCAGTTCTCCAGGAATCTCCCAAGCCTCTGTGCAGGATTGGGACTGCTGAGGCTTCAGCCTCATGGACTGACCAGCTACCAGGTCCTCAGCCTCTCCAGCCATTGTTGGACCACCCAGACTGTATCATGTAAGGCAATCTGATAGACCCCCTTTGCAAAATAGACTCATTCTCTCCGTTCTGTTCTTCTAGAGAATTCTAACATACTCCTCAATGTTGGGAGGCAGGCCGAGTGGGAGGCATGGGCCTGCGGACCCCTCATGATAGCCACAGCAAGCACACCAAGACATGGGTGCTCTGCCTCTCTCTCAAGACTGCTCCTCCTGGTGGCTCTCCCACCAGCACCCATCAACCAAGAAAGCCCAACCACCTCCCCTCAGGTCCCACCCATGTCCCCAAGACAGATATCCCCTACTGACCACACCGCTGCCCAGCTCTTATCTGTCCCCAGGGGTGGTAGGGAAATTGGTGTCATCTTGTGGAGGTAAGGCTCAGGGACAGACCTGGTCAGGAAGGCCTACCCGGGGCCTCCTGGTCATACCAGCCCTATAGTGCAAGGTGTATTAGGGCTTGGGAACAGGAGAGCAGGTGACTTTGGGTAGAGGGACTTTTCAAGTTCAAGTTACCCTGCTTCTTTTCTTCCTCTCATGGCCAGAGAGAAGGGTCAGCAGGGCTTGCAGCGAAAGCAGAAGGATCTGAGTTCGAGCCTCCACACCTGCATAAAAGCTGGGCATGGTGATGGAAGTGGAGACAGATGGGTCCCTGGGGGGATGGGAGGTGTCAATGACCAGCTAGCCTCGCCAAACTGGTGAGTTCCACGCAAAACTGAGAGCTCCTGTCCCAAAAATACAGGGTGGAGCCCAATTAAGGAGACACATATGTGCGTGCACACGTTCACGAGCATGCGCACAGCAGCATAAGAAAGTGAGAGGAGGGAGAGCAGATAAGGATAGGCTCGGCCATGGCTCGGGAGGCCTCAGATGCTCAGATAAACCCGAGTCCTGATTGGACAGCCATGCTGGACCAACTCAATCCACTTCCTACTCCTTGCTGCTCTGGTTCCCCTATCACCCACCGCCAAGGTCTGTTTGTTTGTAGGGGCTGATGCCTTCCCGGCCCACTCTGGATGCTGTGACAGACAGAACAGGAAAGATGGGCTGGCTGAGGAGTTGTGGAACAGCATTTCGCAAAGCTCTGGAGGCTGGCAAGTCAAGATCAAGGTGTTGACAGGATCACTGGTGAGAACACCAGCTTCTCTCCTCACAGTGTTCTACACGAAAGGGATGACAGCCCCTGGGGCCTGTGTGGAGAGGAGCCCATCTATTCCAGAGGTCACTGTCCTCATCACCTGATCTCTTCCCCCAAAGGCTCCATGCCCCAGCAACCTCACACAGAAGTCAGGTTTCAATGCATGAACTTTGGAGAGACCTGGTATTCAGACCATAGCACTACCTACTTGCACAATAAAATTTATCCTAAAAGAAAATGCAGAAGTTTGAGGGGAGCATCCCCAGCCAGCTGCTGAGGTCCATTCCCACCTCTCCCACCCAGCAGGTGCAGCTGAGATCCACACCTGCTAGGGCCACATGTGAGTGGAGACACCTCCAGAGGAGCAGGAGGCTTCAGCAGGTCATCAACGGCTCCTCAGGGAAGGCAGCGAGAAGGCAGCCCAGCACTGACCATCTCAAGAGAGCACATTTCAGTCAGTGAGGTGGCTCAGCAGGTAACTGTGCTTGCCGCCAAATTGAAGGACAGAGTTCAATCCCCAGGATCCACGTGATGGAAGAAAACAGACTCCTGAAAGTTTTTCTCTGACCTTCACATGAAGGCCATGGTCCAAGTACACACACACACACAGACAGAGAGAGAGAGAGAGAGAGAGAGAGAGAGAGAGAGAGAGAGAGAGAGAGAGAGAGAGAGAGAGAGAACAATGTAACAAAATATTTAATTCAGCTGGGCAGTGGTAGCTCATGCCTTTAATCCCAGCACTCAGGAGACAAAGGCAGGCAGATCTCTATGAGTTCAAGGCCAGCCTGGTCTACAGAGTGAGTTCCAGGACAGCCAGGATTACATAGTGATATCCGGTCCAAAAAAAAAAAGTATTAAGAGAACACATATAACTTTTATTTCACTGTATTGTTTTTATTGTTATTTCTTTCTTTTTTTTTTTTTTTTTTTTTTTCCGAAACCAAGTTTCTCTGTGTGTAGCCTTGGCTGTCCTGGAACTCATTCTGTAGACCAGGCTGGCCTTGAACTTGCAGAGATCCTCCTGCCTCTGCCTCCCGAGTGTTGGTATTAAATGTGTGCACCACTGCCACCCAGCTTCACTGTATTGTTTTAACTGTTCTGTTTTATTAGAGTTGTTAACCCATGTCTAATTTATAAATTAAATTTGATATGTCTATACACATTGAGAAAATGGTACATTGGGGACCCAGCACCACTGGCACCATCAGGTAGCCACTAGGACTTGGGGATATGTGTCCCTCAGATAAGGAGGTAACTACATTTCTGTTTCACCCAAACTGACCAGAAGCTGTGGATGGGTCTGTGGCACCAGCCCAGGCTCCCCCTTTTCTCTCTTCTGTTTTTGCGTCTGAGGTGGGGCTGAGGTCACCGGAACGGACGTTAGGAACCCCCAGGGAAACAGCTGCTAGTTTAATTGGTAGGCACCTGGTATTTTGTTGCTGTTGTTTCAGTAAATTAGTTTTTTCACTGTCTTTTTCTTTTGATCAAAGAAAGATAATTGATTTTTATGTATTGATCAGATATCTTGCTAAGCTACCTTACTAATTCTACTTCTCTGTGAATCTGGGGGTGCTCTTCTCATAGAACTGGATCATTAGGTAACAATTCCAATTTGATTTCCATTTTTCAAAGACTTACACCATGAATTTGTTTTCCTTCTTTGCATGTCTGGGGCCTCCAGGACAAAACTGAATCTAACTGGACCCTGAGTTCATCCCTGATGCCTGAGGACTACATCCAGCATTCCACTCCCAAGCATGTTTGAATTGCTCATTAGTGCATGTTATATCTGGGCCTTATCTGCTGTGGATATCACTCTATATAAATAAAACACTGATGGCCAGTGACCAGGCAGGAAGTATAGGCAGGACAAGGAGAGAGGAGAATTGGGGAAACAGGAAGAAGGGGAAGAGACACTGCAGCCACGGCCAGGATAAGCAGCATGTAAAGATGCCGGTAAGTCACCAGCCACGTGGCAAGGTATAGATTTATAGAAATGGGTTAATTTAAGATATAAGAAGAGTTAGCAAGAAGCCTGCCACGGCCATACAGTTTATAAGTAATATAAGCGTCTGAGTGATTATTTTATACGTGGATTGTGGGACTGCGGGGCTTGGTGGAACCTGGAGAGAAGCCCTCCAGCAATACTTATCCTTTTTCATTATACCTGAAGGTGTCTTATTTCTTTGTATTTATGGGCGCATGTACATGTGAGGACAGGTTTGTGTGTGTGTGTGTGTGTGGTATGTGTGCATGTCTATAAATGTGCTCCTGTGACTGGAGACACATGTTGGGGGGCTATGTTTGCATATGTGCACACATGCATGTAGAGGCTCAAGGTTGACATCAGGTGTCTTCCGCTATCTCCCTCCACCTTGTACACTGGTGCAGGGTCTCTCACTGAACACAGAGCCTCCTGGCCTTCTTCCATCTTTGTCTCCCATGCAATAACTACGGCCGGACCGTAATACCCACCTTGACTTTTCCATGGGTGCTGGGAATTGGACCTCTGGTCCTCACTCACCTGTGATAAGTGCTTTCTTAGCCATCTCCCCAGCCCTCACCTTGATTTTGAGACAAGTATAGTGGTTTGAATGCGAAATAGTCTTGTGTATTTGAACCCTTGGTCCTAGCTTGTGCCAATGTTTAGGAAAGCTCTAGGAAGTGAGGCCTCGGTGAAGGAAGCCCATCACTGGAAGAGAGCCTTGAGGCTTCAGAGCCTGGCCTACTTCCTGTTCTCCTGCATGTGGATGCAATATGACCGCCCAGCCAGCTTCTGTCTCTTGCTATCACTCAGGAACTGTGGACCAAAATAAACCCTTTCTCCTTTAAGTTGCTCTTGCCAGGGTGTTACAATCACAGCAACAGGAAAAGAAACCAAAACACGGGGTCTCTCGTTAGGCTGGGCTGGCTGTCCAGCATGCCCCAGGGTTCCACCCACTCCTGCTTCTTAGTCTTGGGATTAAAAGCACGCACTTCCACCCCCGGCTTTTCTGCATAGTTCTGGAGATTGAATTTGGGTCCTCACACTTACAAGGTAAGCACTCTTCCCTCTGAGCTACCTCCCCAGCTCCTCATTCGTTTCACCTTTACTAAGGACGGATTTCACACGACACAAGACTCCCCCCATGTTGAGCCCGCAGCTCAAAGCTTGCTCGAATATTCCAAGTTGAACGGACCATTTCACCATCGTCAGCAGAAACCCCATCCGTCAAGTCTTCTGCCCCACCCCACCCCATCCCTTACTCTCTGGGGTTGGTTTTTAATACGTTGTACGTTTACATGGTTCAAAACTGAACGTGACAGAGAGCTGTAAAACAGGTCGCAAGAATACCCAGGAAGTTCTCCCTCCTACCTCACCCCTTCCTTCTCATACCACCTCTAAAGGTAGCCGGGTTTCATTACCTGTATGCAAATAGGAGGAAAGATGTCAGCATAACATTCTGATTCCCTACCCTTTCCTCACAGAAAGGTAACGTGATTTATACAGTGCTCTCCACCTTCCTCATTGACTTGATCTCTCCTCCAGTACGTTCTCCTTCTTTCTCCCACCCCAGCTCATGTTTATTTAATCAGCTCCCAGTAGACAGTCCCTTGGCAGAGCTCCAAGCTTTTTCAATTACAAACAACGCTGCCCCGCGTGACCTCCATCGCAGGCCCTTCAATAGCTGCGTGCAGGATGGATTCCCGGAGGTGGGGATTGCTGGCTTAAAGGACACACAACCTCCTTTGGTATCTCCATGAGCAATGCCAAACTGCTTTCTGTCAGAACTGCCCAATTTTGCATTCCCCACCACAAAACCTGTTTCCCCACAGCCACGCCCGACTAGGCGTGAATGACTGACTTCTGAGAAGTGACATCCAAAGGCAGTTCTGTTTGGATTCCTCCTATGAGGGCTGATTGTGTGTCCCTCCCTTAACTGTTAAGGACTTCGCTTCCTCTGTAAACAGGCTGCTGCTTCTCTTCAAGCTTGGCTTAAAGAGTCCATTGCCTCGGCCTACGAGATGGCTCAGCAGGCAAAGGTGCTTGCCGCCAAGACTGACATCTGAGTTGCGCCCCTGAGACCCACGTTATAGGAGGAGAGAGCCAATTTCCAAAAGTTGTCCTCTGACCTCCATATGTATACTGCGACATGTGTTGGGAGAGATCTGTTTGTGTTGATTGCTCCAAGACCACCAATAGAGTCCAACCTCAGTTTGGAGAGCAGAGTCCACATTCAGATGGTCAGGATGGACCAAAGAGTTTCCTGGCCGACTCAGGGGGAGATAGAAGGACACAGGGTGGGGGTAGGGGTGGGGGTGCTCGGCATTTTCAATCTGGGAAGTGGAGAGGGGCAGGATCATGTTTCGGTCGCTCTGTGGATCTCTCAGGTTTATTCCCTAATATTTATCCCCCAGTTTTATTTTTTAATAAACGGTAAAAGGAATTGCAATAGACATGTGCCCGCCCACACACGTATACATACACACAATCAATCAATCAATGAAAAGACAGCAGCTGTTGCTGTGAGACAAACTACCTCAAAACAGCGGTTTAAAGCAAAAATGAATGGTTCCTGGCAACTGTGGGTTCAGTGTGTTCAGCCCCGTGATTCTTCTGATCCACTCGCCACTTGCTGGGGTTACTCCCAGGGCTACCAGCAGCCAACCAAGCTGATGCTCGTACACATAAAATAAAAAATAAATACTTTTTAACAAATTTATTTATTTATTTTTAGAAATTTAAAGAACGTATTAGCTCATGATTTGGGGGCTGGCGGGTCTCACGGTTGGACCTGGATTCTGTCCCACACCATCCAGTGAGGGCCTTGTGCAACCTGGTTTGTGGCAGAAAAGAGAGTGTGTGCAACATGGTAGGCAGCCTCAACATCCTGCTCTTGTGACCCTGAGAGCTCACTGCCTCGGGAAAGCTATTATTGATCCCTCTTGTTCGTGTGTGTGTGTGTGTGTGTGTGTGTGTGTGTGTGTGTGTGTGTGTGTGTGCTAGTGTGTGGAGACACACATGTACGTGTCTGTGAGAATGCTATGCACAGCACACATGTGGAGGCCAGAGGTCAGCCTCACACATGTAGAGGTCAGAGGGCAACCTCCGGTGTCAATCCCCAGGCACCGCCTTTTGTTTCTCAAGAGATTCTCACACTGACCTAAAGTTTTACCCAGTAGCCTAGGTTAGCTGGCCAGTGGGTTCCAAGGACCCACCTCTCTCTGTCTCCTGCCTCACCTCCGCTGAGATTACAGACGTGTGTGCATGCTCTAGAAAGCAGCATTGGACTGTCTGTCCAGGGCCTCAGGAAGGGAGCTGACCCGCCAACACCTGGTTTTAGGCATCCAGAATTATGAGAGAATAAATCTGTTATTTAAGCCATGGGTTTGTGATAATTTGTTGCGACAGCCCTGGGAAACTAATTACAATGTCTATACTGTTGACATTCTGGGGGCGTTTGTATAAATAAAATAACCTAGCATACGACCTTTTGGGGTTGGCCTGTTTGCTCAGCAGAGCTCCCTGGACACCCCCAAGCTCTCAGGTGTTTATAATCCATTTCATTGTGTGGGCTGCCGCCGCTGACTTAGCCACGCTCTCACCAGAACCCAGCCCCCTTCCCCCTCATATTTCTCTACTGCCAATAAAGCTGGTGTGAACAGTGCCGTGTGGGTTTCTGTGGAGACACTCACCTCCATGTCTCTGGGATAAATGTCCAAGAGTGTGACTGCCAGGTCATACGATAAGCCGATTATCACTGTATTCACTTTTATAGTGCCAAACTATCTTCCAGAGTGGTGATACCATTTCACACTCCTACCTAAAATGTAAAAATGGCCAAATGTTTTCTGCAATCCCAGCAGCACTTGGTTCTGTCGCTATGTCTTATTTTACTTGTTTTGATAGGTGTGTAGTGATGCTTCACACGTCTTTGTGTTTTCCTAGCATCTAGTATGATAGTCTACTTCCAGGTGCCATGACAAACTACCTGAGATAATCTACTTAAAAGAAGGATGGCGCCTTTAATCCCAGCACTCGGGAGGCAGAGGCAGGCGGATCTCTGTGAGTTCAAGGCCAGCCTGGTCTACAAAGTGAGTTCCAGGAAAGCTACACAGAGAAAACCTGTCTTGAAAAAACCAAAAAAAAAAAAAAAAAAAAAAAGAAGAAGAAGGAAATGTCCCTGTTGACACGTGGTCTTCAGAAGGCCCTAATTGCTGTAGGCCAATGGCAGCACACGCCGTCATTAAAGAAGTGTGTGGTGGAGGAAGTCTGTTGTCTCATGGTGGCCTGGGGAGAAGGAGGGAGGGGGAAGTGTCTCATGTCCCAGTATCCCCACACACACAAAGGAATTCCCCTAATAACCTCCCACTAGTTGCTACCTCTCAAAGGCTCTACTACTTCACAATATGTTGCTGTGGACGAGGGACCAGGCCTCTTAACACTCGGGCCTCTGGGAGACACTACAGATCCAGATCAGGGCTGCCAGTCCTTGCCTCCCGTACCTGAGTGCTCTCTGAAGGGGTAAAACGTCCCTCTTTTGCCATCTTCTAACTGAACTTCTTACTGTTGAGCCTGGTGAGAACTTCCTGTTTGCTAAATAAGAATCCTTGAGGAGGCTGGACAGATGGCTGCTCTTCCACAGGACCGGGGTTCAAGTCTCGGCACCCACATGGTAGCTCACAGCTGTCTGTAACTCCAGTTCCAAAGGACCTGACACCCTTGCGCAGGCGTATATGTAGGCAAAACACCAATGCCCATAAAAATAAATAAATCTTAAAAAAAAAAATCCTTTGAGGGGTCATCCAAGCAGGCCCCAGGCGGCAGGAATCTACACACACACACACACACACACACACACACACACACACACACTCTACCACCTCTAGTAGTCAGTATTATTCAGGTCAACTCCTTTTGTCTCCCACATATGAGAAAGAGTATGCGGTACCTGTCTTCTTGTGTCTGGTACACTGCAGTTAGCATATCATCCCTCCAGTTCTGCTGATAACAGGATTTCATTATTCTTTCTGAATAATATTCCATTGTAGATGTACACCACATTTTATTTACATATTCATCTGTTGGTGGGCACTTAGCTTGCTGTTCCTTCATTCTTGTTCTGAAGGTTGAAAAAATTTTTTTACTCTGGAGATTACTAAAATGGTATGTTAAGTTATAAATTAAATCTTATGCCTCTCTGTCTCTATCTCTCTCTGTCTTTCTCTTTTTCTAACTTCCATCCTCTTCCTCCTCATTCCTCTCTCTTATACCCTGACTTCAGCCACCCACGTAGACCTGGGTCCCTCTTTCCCTCGGGCATCTTAAATATGCTCAAAATCTGGCACTTGATGTTGTTGGTTGAAACAAGATTCTTTACTCTATCGCAGATGAGGTGTTCAGAAACTTACCGTTTTCTGATTTCGCCCCCACCCCGCATTCTGTGCCTTGACTGGCTTTGCCTCATTGGGATGTAACATTTATTCCCCCTCCCTGTTGTTTCTGGTGCCTGCCAGTGTGCCAGCCACAGCTCCTCACGCTCCAGCCCCTGGAGTTCCCGGGCCGGCCCCTCTCCGGCTGATGGCGGTCCTCAGCAAGCGCTCCCAGACACTGGACCGTTGATGTCTGTGAATGGGTCAAGCCCATCTCGAGCCCCCATTCTTGCAGCAGAGATGAGCTGCACAGACCTTGCCTCGCGTTTTCCTTTATTGAATTTCTTGGCCATGTTATCCTGCTGTCTCCTGAATGCTAATGTGGAGAAGTGTGATGCCAACCTGATTTTATTTCCCTCCAGGAATATTTTTGTCTGACTCTAGCCAAGATTCTTTATCTTACACATCCCATCGTTTTAGAGGGTATCTGTCAGTGCTGACATTCTGTGGCAGTTCTCTCTGGGATGCTGTCTGCTTTCTCAATATGTAGATTAAAATCTTTGTTTGGGGAAAGTTTTCTTACATTATATTTTTAAATAATTATTCACTCTTTTGGTTGGCTTCCTTTGTAGATCCCAATTATGCACATATTGGGTCTCGCATATATTTTTTTTTTTTGGTACCTAGCCCTTTCGATCTGTTACAGCATAGTTTTTCATTGTTTCAATATGGTGGGTATATGCATAGTGTAGCAGCTACCGTCTCAACAATTTTAAATGTTCCGTTCAGAGCCACTAAGTGCATTCATGATATTATGCAACCAGCACTAGCAACATCTCCAAAGCTTTCCACCGAACTGAGTCTCTGTGCTCTTTAAATAACTCCCTGCTTCCCTGCCGCTTGGAGCCACCATTTCACTTCTGACTCCAGAAACTGGCTGTTCTGTGTACTGCGATGCATGTCTTTCATCCCAGCACTCAGGAGGCAGAGGGTCTCTGTGAGTTCAAGGCCAGCCTGGTCTACATAGTGAGATCCAAGACAGCTATAACTACATAACAGAGAAACCTTGTCTCAAAAAGAAAACAGATCCATCCTTATGGTTCCAGGTATCAAAATCCCCTTGTTTTTTCAGGGCTGAGTAACGTTCTGCTGCATGGACATATGCTGTCCATGCATTTGCTCACTGATGGACTCTGTCCTCCACCAGTTATGAATAATGCTACCTTGGACACTGTCCAAATGGCTGGTCTCAGTTCTTTGTGTGTGTGTCCCAGTGTAAAATGTCTGGATCAAATGGCAGTTTGTATGTTAATTAAAAAAAAATACACCTGTTTTGCGAAGCGTTTTACATTTTCCTGCTGGTTTTTCTGTTGGTTCGTTTGGTTTGGTTTGGTTTGGTTTGGTTTGGTTTGGTTTGGTTGGGTTGGGTTTGGTTTGGTTTGGTTTGGTTTGATTTGGTTTCACATTCCACCAGCAATGCACAGGAGTTCTGATTTTCTATACTTCCACACCACTTGTTTTCTGTTTGTGTTTGTTTGTTTGTTTGTTTGTTTGTTTGTTTTAAATAACAGATAGACTAATGTTAGCAGGGAACATAAAATTTCCTTTGTCAGTTCTTGGATTTATAAATAAAAGACTTTTTAAAACAGATTCAGAAGGAAACTCCGTGACAATTTTATTGGAGCTTGAGAGGGAGACAAGAAAAGGCGGGCAAGCTGGAAGTCTCAGTAGCTGCCTGGAAGGAGATTGGTAAGGAACAAAATCAGGCTTTCCAAGGCCAGGAGAGGGCATCAGATCCCTGGAGCTGGAGTTACTAACAGTTGTGAGCTGTCATGTGGGTGCCGGGAACCAAACTCAGGTCCTCTGCAAAAGCAGTGCTCACTGTAAACACAGAGCCACCTCTCCAGCCCCCACTCTGCCTCAATATTTATATATGATGTTAGGTAGGAGTCCAGTGTCACTCTTTTGCATGTGAGTACACAATTTTCTCAACACCATTTGTTCAAAAGACCATCCCCCCATTGGATAGTCTTGGCACCTTTGTTGAAAATAATTATTTTTTAAGGAGAATATAGCCATGATGTCCTAAAATAAGTACATTGAAGTGATTTTACTTGAATCATGAATGAATGATAAAATCCAGTAAATATTTCAAACAATTTAGAGGCAAGTTCAAAGACTAGAGTCACATACAGACCATAAAATTATATGCACACACACACACATATATATATATAAAATTGATTCTTCAAAGGATATTTTTTCTTATGCTGCTATTAAAAACACAAGTTACCGCAGGGGAGCCAAGCATGGTGCCTCCACCCTTAATCCCATCACTGGAGAAGCAGGCCTGTCTCTGTGAGTTTGAGACCAGGTTGATCTACATAGTAATTGTAGGTCAGTCAGAGTTATAACGATGAGACCCTGTTTAAAAAAAAAAAAAACACTTCCCACAGTGCCAGAGAAATGTCTCAGTTGGAGAAGTACATGCTCTGCAAGCATAAAAAACTGAGTTCAGTCCCCACAACCCTGTGAAAGTCGCTTACAGTGTGTCTATAATCTCAGTGCTGGAGAGGCAGCGACAGAAGACTCTCTGGAGCTCCTGGCTAGCCACAATCTGAGTTGCCAAGCTCCAGGTTCAGAGAAGGACTGTGTCAAATATGAAGGTGGAGAGTGATTGAGGAAGGCGTGCACCACACACATACCTCTGTGTGCATTTGCACAGGCAAGTGCCCCCGGACACACACACACACACACACACACACACACACACAACACACCAAGATATAACTTTTAAAATAAAAAGAAACTACAAATTTAGTCACCTAAAACGGCAGAGCGGCTGAATTGGCTCAGCGGGCAAAGGCGCTTGCCACCAAGCTTGATGACCTGAGTTTGGTCCCCAAGCCACACAGAGTGGAGGAAGAGAACTGACTCCAGCAAGGTGTCCCTCTGAACGCCACACGTGCACCATGGCACGCATGCTCCCACGTACACAAACAACTGGGTTTGTTTTTATTTGTTTGTTTGTTTTTTGTTGTTTTTTGGAGACAGGGTTTCTCTGTGTAGCTTTGGTGCCTGTCCTGGAACTCACTCTGTAGACCAGGCTGGACTTGAACTCACAGAGATCCACCCGGCTCTGCCTCCAGAGTACTAGGATTAAAGGCGTGTGCCACCACTGACTGGCTTGTGTTATTTATTTGTTTTTAGCCCAGCAAACTGGCAGTTCCTCTGCCAGCCACAGGACCAACCTGGGATCCACAGGGTCTGACACCCTTATGCCCCCCATACCCTTTCTTGTTCTCTCCTAGCTTCCCCTGTTACCATCTCTCTGAATTACTTGTCTCCAAGGCAGCCTTGCCCACCCCCTTCCATCAACCAGCCAAGGCAGCTCTGACAAAACCATCTTCCTGTTTAAAGGTCTTTCTGTGAGCAGTAGAGTTTGCCCTCCAAAGTTCTGACCCTCCCATTGCAACTCCTGGTCCCAGGCCCGGGGCATCCGCTCTCCGTTCCTCGGTCGATTGCTTCCCTGAAACCTACCAAGCTCAGCCTCTGTGTGACGGCAGGACAACTGAGGGAGAACCACCTCTCGGTGGCATTGGTGGACGTCCACCACTGACACTGCTTCATTCAAAGAATGTTGCAATCTCTGTTGGCGTTGGTGCGTTCTCCAACTTTATTATCGGTGCCTTTCTGATACTGGTTTTCCTAGAAACAGGCAAAGATGTTTACTATGGGGCAATCCAACTCCCTAATTAGCAGCTGCAGGCTTCTCCCTTGCTGCTGGGCTGCTTTGAGAAAAAGACCCACGGGTCAAACTACCCTGTGCCAGCCCGAGCCATCTGGAACAATGCACAGATACCTTGAGGTGACTGCACCAAGGCTGCTCCGACTGCCGTGGCCCCTGAACGCACAGCTCAGTCAAAGCCCTTTGCTGTAGCTTGTACCAGACTTCTTCAGTCACAAGCCTGGGCAAACCATGTCCTCTTTGCCCGGAGGAGCACTTCTGTCCGGTGGAAGGGCCACTGTCACTAGTGATAAGGAGCAAGGCTGTGATTGATCCAAAACACATCCCAAAGCTGTGATTGGTCCAAACACCCCTTCTCTGGATATATAAGCAGTCTGCTCTTGCTCCTCTTCCTTATACAGGTAGGTATACCTCGCTGCTTTGCCCGTATAGCAATATTAAACCCAATAAATGCCCTTTCATTTTCTCATGTGGTCTTTTCTGGCATAGCATATGAAGGAGGTTGGATATGAAGGAGCTTGACTATTGAAAAATATTTTTAAAAACAATTTTTTTAACAGCCTTGGTACTGGTGGCTTCCAATCCTTGGTGCTGGGCTCCTGAGCAAACAGCTTGCCTTGCTGGGGCCCTGCTCCCTGCACAAATTGTCCACAGCCTCAGCTTGGGGTCCTGGAGTCTGGTACTCAGTTCCCAGTTCCGGGTGCTCCTCCCCAGCAGCTCCATTTGCAAGCAGTCTCCACTCTAACCCCCACCACACCACCACCACCACCACCACCATCACCACTCCCCACCACCTCATCCCTCCACCCCTCCACCCCCATCACCCCACCATCCCCACCCTCACCTCCCAACATGGAGCATGGGCTAGTGCATCACTGGCCATCCACTGTGTCAGAAGCTTAGAGACCTCAGAACCACCACCCACAGGACTGGCAGTGGTAGGCTGCAGGGACAGTCACAGACCACCCACTGATCCCACCCATCCTGGGATCTCACCAACTCACCATTAGGAACAGACCAAACACCTGAGATCATTGAACTTCTGGGTTCACCGACTTTCTCCATGACTTGCCGGGCACCTCAACTCTGAGCAGCGGTCGATGGATGCTCCAGCTCCTCATGCAGAGGCGGGTACATGGAGTTGGTCCTGTCAGCAGCCACAGAGGAAGCAGCTGAGCAATTCCAGAGGGGCCAGGTCACTAAGAAGAGATGTGCTCAGTACCATAGAGCATGGGAAAGCTAAGACTTGGTTATAGGAGCTAGAGAAGAGAGCCTGCAGCCATGAGCATGGCAAGATGTCCAGGAGGCTGTCAAGTGTTCAGGGCCAAGTGTCCTCGGGCCCCAGGCTAAGGGCTGAAACACTGGTGGCTGCAGAGGTCCAGATACCGAGCGGGAAGGCTGTAGCAGCAGAAGGGCCACTGGTCCACTGCTTTGCCTTCCTCCTCCTCCTCCTGCTGCTGCTGCCCTCCAACCAAACACTAGGGAACAGGAAAGCTGCTGGAGACCTGCTTTGTTCATTTGTTCCTTCGTTTGTTTGTTTGTTTTCGAGAGGGTCTTCTGTGTCCCAGGCTGGCCTCAAACTTGCTCTGCAGCTGAAGAGGACCTGGAATTTCTGATCCTCCTGCCTTTGCTTCCCAAGTGCTGGGATTAGAGGTGTGCACCACCATGGTAGATTTATGTGATGCTAAGATCAAACTTAGGGCCTGTGCATGGTAGGTAAGCCCTCTACCAACTGAGTTCCCAAATTAGTTTTTATAGAACTTCTTGCCTACTCACTACTTTTACCTAGGTAGAACAAAAGAACCCTCAGCGCTTTATTGGTCTCGTGGGGACCAATGCTTGGTCACTGAATTCCTACCTTGGAGGCCAAACATCAGAAGTCATCAAAAAATACTTGCATAGCCAGGGGTGGTGGCACACATCTTTGATCCCAGAACTCCAGAGGCTGAGTCAGGTGGATCTCTGCAAGTTCAAGGCCAGCCAAGGTTATACAGTGAGACTGTGTCTTGGTTACTTTTCTATTGCTCTGAAGAGACAGCATAAGCATAAGCAAGGCAACTTATGAAACAAATAATAAGAAGAGGGGCTGAGGAGATGGCTCATCAGTTAAAGAACACTGGCTGCTCTTTTAGAGGACCTGGGTTCAATTCCCAGCACCCCCATGGCAGCTCACAACTGTCTGTAACTCCAGTTCCAGGGAATATGGTGCCCTCACACATATACATACAGGCAAAACACTAATACACATAAAAATAAATCTTTAAAAAAATTAAAATTAAATTAAGATAAAAAAAAGAATTGATTGGGACAGTTCCAGAGCGTGAGTCCACAATTGTCATGGCAGGGAGCATGGCAGCAGGCAGGCAGGCAGGGATGGTGCTGGAGCAGTAACTGGAGCTCACATCTCGTCTATAAGTATAAGGCAGGGGAAATACACAGGGAATGGTGTGGTCTTTTGAAACCTCGAAGCCTCCATACCACTCTCAGTGACACACCTCCTCCAACAAGACCATACTTCCTAATCCTTTCCAAACAGTTCCACCAGCCATAGACCAAGTATCCAAACAGATGAGTCTATGGGGACTATCCTCATCCAAACTACCACACTCTATCTCAGAAAAAAAAAATTGCACAATTGAATGATTTCATGACCTGATTTGCCTACTGTCTTCTCCGTAACTGGCCCTAGTGTAGAACTGAAGAAACGTGTTAATTTACTTTGGAGGAAGGGTACCATCTTTCATTGTATCCGTTCATGGTTTAATGGCAGATGACTAGAACAAAGAATATTTTGCTCCTTGAGGAGATGACATCAACTTTTGTGCGGGTCAGAGTGGCAGGCTTGGGAAAGGATATGAGATTACCCTTCAAGGGTTGGAGAGGTGGCTCAGAGGTTAAGTGCCCTGGCTGCACATCCGGAGGACCTGGGTTCAAGTCCCAGCACCTACAACTGTCTGTAACTCCAGTTCCAGGGAATATGGCACCCTCACACAGACATACATGCAGCAAAAACACCAATGCACAAAAAATAAAAATAAATCTTCATTAAAAAAAAAAGAAAGAAAGAAAGAAAGAAAGCCGGGCGGTGGTGGTGCACACCTTTAATCCCAGCACTCGGGAGGCAGAGGCAGGTGGATCTCTCTGAGTTCGAGGCCAGCCTGGTCTCCAAAGCGAGTTCCAGGAAAGGCGCAAAGCTACACAGAGAAACCCTGTCTCAAAAAAACAAAAAAAAAAAAAAAAGAAAAAAGAAAAAAAAAAAAAAAAAAAAAAAAAAAAAAAAAAAAAAAAAGAAAGAAAGAAAGAAATTACCCTTTAGAATGAGCTTTGCTAAGGGAGAGCCTTGCTATCATGGTTGGGGGTTGTGATGGAGCCTTAGGAGAGCGTTAAGAAATACGGCAACATACCAGAGAGAGCAGGAGGTATGAGAGGGACTGAGAGGCTCCCCTGCAAAAGCTGGAGAAGGGCTGGAGAGATGGATCCCGTAATTAAGTAAATTAAGTGGGGAGGTGTGGCCTGACGTCTGGGGGAGAGTGGGGAAGCTAGTCTGTGACCTAACAATGTGTGCTCTTATACTGAGTGTAAGTGGCACTTTGATGTTAAAACATCTTCTGCTTTGTGTGTCCAAGAAGAATGTGGCTTTGGGATCACTTCTTCCAGATCTTGGACAATGGCGGTGGCTCTGTTCTGCTCCACATTCTGGAGGTCTCAACTGTCCCAGCCCTCATGACTCTGTTGGGTGGACTCCATCCGATTCATCTTCATCTTCTGGGCACAATCCATGTCCCTGACCCCAAGCTTTTCTTCCATCCTGATCATGGGATTCTTCTAAGCATTAGCTCTATAGATAAGGCCTGTGGTCTGCCAGAACCCACCCTGAGGGCCCAGCCCACATGTGTTTCCGGTACCACTGGGTTCAAAGAGCAAACAGCCGGCTGCCTGGAAACCAGCAAGAACTTGCTGAAAAGGCACACTGTGAACTTGGACCTGACTTCCACATCTTTATCTGTTTGAAATCCTCTGTGCTCCCTCCCTCCCAACCCTGAATTCCAAGTAATTCTTGGATAACGAGTCCTCACTAGAAAACCACGGGGCAATGATTAAACTGTCATTGTTGGGCTTCAGCAAGTCCCCAGCATTTCGTGAGTTTGTTAAATAAAGAGATCAAACATTGACAGCCAGCCCTTGAATTGCGCCTGCTGGGGTCAAGGGCACAGCGAAGAGAACCCCGGGGGGCCTTCGGTGATGGAGAGCCTGGCTGTGGAATGCTTCCTTTTTGCAGAAAGCTCGGCCTCTTGCACCAGCCTCGCCTCTGGTACTTTTCCACCCTCGCCTTCTGAATCGCTGCCATTCGGTCCGCTCCCCAGATAAAGTCACACGGAACTTTTTAAAGTTCTCTCACACAGAGTTCAGACTCATAAAGACAGTAACCAGAGCTCCAGGAACTAAAGAGAAACGGAAAGGGAAACCTGCTGCCTCCTCGATACCGAGGCTGCCAGCAACCGAGCAGGTGAGCCAGCGCCAGCCACCTGGCTGAGCATCCCCACGAGTCCCCGCCGCCCACTGCCATGGAAACCGCACACAGCATCGCCTGCAGCTCACACCCTGCAGGAGCCAGACGACCGAGTTTGGCAAGGCCACAGGATGGGTGGGAGAGACAAAACAAAAAACTAAACCAGCTGAGCCTTCTCTGCTCCAGGCTGACCCCCCACCTTCACGGTGTCTTCCACAAGATAGCCCCACTAATGACTGCATCCCCTTTGGGAAGGCATATCTCTTGCAGGAGACATTCAGAGGCACCAGCAGCTCGGGAGCTGTCTCGGTTACTACGCATTTGAATAACAACGATAAGGACTGCTCCAAAGGGACCCAGTGGGAAAGTGGCCTCTCAACCTTTACAACCCATAAGCTGAACTGCAAAATTACACCCCCACAGCACACCCCACCCCTCCGTGGAACACACGATTGCTAAATAGACTAAATAGCAATCTCTCCACAGCACACAGCAGGAAGTTAAGAATTAAACGTTAGAGATCTGTCGTCTTCCACGCCATGCATGGGTTCCAGGCATAAAAATCCTCCTGGCATTTTAACCATCGCCCTCCTCCATGAAGTCTTCACTGACTGACCAGTGAAAAGCAGGAAAGGGGAGGGGAGATAGTACATGTGTACAAGTCTAACCTGGTCTACACGGTTCTGAGATAGACAGAGGCTAGACAGTGAGATTTTTCTCAAAGCCTATGTGCACATATACAAACTATCCTCTTAGTGCATGACAGCCCAGGTTCTCCACAACCTATTCCTGACCCTGAACCTCCCTTCTAATCATCCAACAGCTTGAACTTGAATCCCCACTGGCTTGCCTGTCCATCATTCTTTAAACAGTCTGGACTTCCTTCAAGATTCCTTATCCTAGCCAAGCATGGTGGCACAAGCCTGTGAGCCAAGCACTCAGAAGGTAAAGACAGTAGGCGCCCAAGGCCAGTTTCTGGCACATAATGAGCTTGAGGCCAATCCTACCTACATGAGACCCTTTCTCAAAAAAAAAAAAATCATTAAATAAAGAGTCCCTATTCTAAAACACCATTAATCAAGTCTAACAGGACATCTCAGGAGCTATTTGACTTGTGAAAATAAAAGCTTTGATAATACCCTGAAGCAAATTCCATGCTGCAAGGAAAAGGTGTGAACACAGCTGACTTGGTAGCTAGAAAGCAAGAAAGAATTAGAAATATTCTCCCCAAAGAAAGAGGCTTTTGGTCATTGATGGGAGAAGGTAGGTTGGATGGTGTAACTCTAACAAAGGGACAGCCAGACAAATCTGTAAAACTACTAGATGCAAATGGCCTTTGATATAGCACTCCCACTTCTGAAAATCAATTCTACAAAGACCCCTTCACACAGACAAATGGCTGGTACACAAGTTTATTCTCTGGGGCACTCACTAGAATAGCAGGCATTTGAAATCTCCACCAGTTGCTAACAATAGGGGCTAGTTAATGTTCTGTGACCCATCAACAATAGTGGGGTACCCAGAGCTGCCAGTCAGCTAGGGAGCTCCAGCATATATTGGTGTCTTAGTTAGGGTTTCTATTGCTGTGAAGAGACACCATGACCATGGCAACTCTTACAAAGGAAAACATTTAATTGTGGTGGCTGGCTTACAGTTTCAGAGGTTCAGTCCATTATCATCATAGCAGGACACGGTGGTGTGTAGGCAGACATGGTGCTGGAGAGGTAGCTGCTACATGTTGATATGCAGGCAACAGGAAGTAGACTGAGACACTGGGTGGTGTCTTGAGCATAGGAGACCTCAAAGCCTGCCTTCATAGTGACACATTGTTCATCCTCCAACAAGGCCGCACCTACTTCAACAAGGAAACATCTCCTAATAGTACCATTTCATAGGAGATTATGGAAGCCAATGACATTCAAACTACCACATTTGGTAAGTATATGGCACACCATATTTTTAAGGCAGAGAAAGGAAAAACATTCATATACATGTGTGTAGATGTAACCAACCGTCTTATTAAATAAGAAACACAGAACCATTGTAAAAGAGAAAGCCAAGAGGTCAGAGCTCAGAGCTAAAATCTTACCCTTCCTCCTGTGGTGCTCCTAACTCTTCGAAAGAGAGCTACTTCCTGTGTGTATGTCTTTACATAGTCTTTCTGTTCTGCCTTCTCATTGGTTGTAAACCCAAACACGTGACTGCCTCGTCACTGCCTGTAAGTACAGTCCTCCAGGTCTTAAAGGCGTTATGTTTCCAATGCTGGCTGTATCCCTGAACACACAGAGATCTACCTAGGTCTTCTACCAAGTGCTGGGATTAAAGGCGTGCGCCGCCACCACGCTCTTGCTATGGCTCTAATAGCTCTGACCCCTGGGCAACTTTATTTATTAACATACAATTAAAATCACATTTCAGTACAAATAAAATACCACCATACATGTGCATAAATAAACACTAGACTTATAGCTCTGTTGGTGAGGTTATGTAACACGCACAAAATCCTGGGTTTGATCCTCTGCACTGCATAAAATCAAACCTGGTGACACATGCCCATAATCCCAGCACTCAGGAGATGGAGGCAGGAGGATCAGAAGTTCAAGATCATCCTCAGTTATGTAGCAAATTCAAGGCCAGCCTGAACTACATGGGACCTTGTCTCAAAAAAAAAAAAAATTGTTTTAGTTAATTAATTTTTAAAAAATAAGAAACACAGCCAGGCGGTAGTGGCGCACGCCTTTAATCCCAGCACTCGAGAGGCAGAGCTAGGTGGATCTCTGTGAGTTCGAGGCCTGCCTGGGCTGCCAAGTGAGTTTCAGGAAAGGCGCAAAGCTACACTGAGAAACCCTGTCTCGAAAAAAAAAAAAAAAAAAAGAAGAAGAAGAAACACTAGAAATATAAACAAGAATCTATTAAAAATTATTACCATGCCAGGTGGTGGTGCACATGCCTTTAATCCCAGCACTTGGGAGGCAGAGGCAGGTGGACCTTTGTGAGTTCGAGGCCAGCCTGGTCTACAAAGCGACATCCAGGAAAGGCGCAAAGCTATACAGAGAAACCCTGTCTCGGAAAAATAAAAATAAAAGTTATTACCTGTAGGACCATGGTTGCAGCTCAGTGGTGCAGCTTTTGTTTGGCATGTACAAGATCCGTGGCCCGGTCCTCAGCACCAAAGGAAAGCAAAGATTGGAGGGGGAGTGGCTGAGAATGTTTTTCTTCTACCTCATTTTGATTGTTGGGTCATGTTATGGTCAACTTCCATTGGGAAGTTAAAGTTTTTAAAAGGACTTTACTTACACGAGTGTAAAACATTTTTTAGTTCAGTCACCTTCATAAAGATGTGAAGTTGGGTCCCATTTGGAAAACACACTCCATGGAAAGCTATGGCCTCTTCTTCTCCTAGGAAGTTTCCTGAGGGGGCAGCATCTTACCCCATTCCTCTTGGGTCACTAGAATCAGGGGAAAGGTAGACATTCGTCATGTATTGACTGACTAGACAGGTGGTGCTTTGTGGAGATTGACAGACACAGCTAAAAATGCCAAATTAGGCGTCGGGGCGCGTGACAGGGGCTGTTGACTTTATTTAACAAGAATCACCATAGTGATGAGAGAGAGAGAGAGAGAGAGAGAGAGAGAGAGAGACGTGAGAGAAATGATGGTTGCTAACAGCAGCAGCCTAGGCCTGACGGGCCCTTGGAGGCACAGCCTGTACCATATCTGAAAGAGGGGCTCATCTATGTCTGAAACGTCATACTTTGGGGGGCACTTTTTGGTGAAGTTTTACTCATTTTAACAGCAAATGTTGAAATGTTTAAATATGCATTATCCCCCCCACCCCGAAATGTGTAGCTGTATTACAGGAGACTTGGTTTTCTTGCCATTTTTTTCCCTTTGCTGATTAAAAGAAGAAGAAAAAAAAAAAAAAAAAAAAACAGGAAATGAAATCTGGTTTATATATAATTTGTCACACATGTAATATACCCAACTTTGTAAGAACTCCAAGTTTTCATTAACTCTACTGAAATATATTCACATTAAGAAATCTCTCAACCCTAATGTTGTTAGTCTCAAACTTCCAAACTTAGTTGTTTTGCTAAAATGCAGATTGGAGCCAGATGGAGGACCAAGCACCCCCATTTGACCTCCCTCCTAGCCTGAGTCCCACAAATGACAGGAAAGTCTTCTGTGAGTAAAAGAAGAAGAAAGAGGGAGAAACGAAAGGCAGAGCCGTGCTGGCGTGGGAGGGTAAGAAAGGCCAGCATCACTGGCCACGGCATTTCCTGTCAATCTAAAGTTGGGGGTGTGAGAGATAGGGCCCTACCCTCGGTGATAACTGAAGCTCTGTCCCCAGAAAGGATGGGGAACTCCTACACCACACTTAAGGAGCAGAACCTGGCCCACCCCCATAATCATCAAAGAATAGAATCAGGTTACTGGGAATTCTCAGACAAAAAGATGGGCAGATGGCCAAGAATCTACAAGCACTTAAAAAAAAGCACCATGACTAAAAAAAAAAAAAAAATTAATGTATCATCAAAGAAGCACAACCTAAGAAAATTAATGGAAAAAATAAAGAAAATATAATAATTCTCATCTTCTATTATATAATAGAAAATAGTTCATTCATTTAAAAAATTATAACTAGAGCTGGGTGTGGTGGTGCATATCTGTAAGAACTCAGGAGGTTGAGGCAGGAGGATGGGTTTGAGGTCAGCCTGAGTTTCATGGTGAGACTTCATCTCAAATAGGTTATAAATAGTAGAAACTGAAGATTAGTTTTTAAAATGCAATAGATAGGAACTGGAAAGTGAGTCCACCATTAAGAACACTTGCTGTTCTTTTAGAAAACCAGAATACTATTCTCAGCACCCACATCGGGCTATTTATTCACAATTCCCTGTAACTCCAGCTCCAGAGGGTTCCACGCCCTCTTCTGGCCTTTATGGGCATCTGCCCATACACACATACACAAAATAAAATAAAATAAAATAAAATAAAATAAAATAAAAATAATAATAATACATATTTATTTATTTGAAGTCAACAGAAGGAATAATGAATTACACACTCAGGGAAATTGGTGTCATGGAAGATGAAACCAATTGTTCTGAAGCTAAATGGGAAAGGACAGAGAAGTAAACACTCTGGGTAAAACTCAGCAGATGTTAAGGACAGACCCAGAAATTCCAATGCCAGTATGACAAGAGTTCCAGAAGAGAACACATTAAAGGGGACCGACCGAAGAACAAAACGAACCGGTGGTGGTGAGAGCTGCAGACGTGAAGAAGGACGTCACTTGTCACGTTGACCAGGTCTAATTAATGTCAAGTGGATCAAACAAAAAGTAAGAGAACTTTCAAAATCTAGACACATGGCAGGAAATATTTATAATATCGAAAATAAGAGAAAAGTCCTAATACTTTTAGAGAGAAGAGATAGGTTAATCATAATAGCATGAAAAATATCTTGGCATTAGATATACCAGCAAAGCAGAGAGCTAGAAGACCATGGAACAATTTCACTGACATTCTTTTAGGAAAATGATTATTTTCTGAAGATTCATTTATTTTTATCTTATGAGTGTTGGTCCGCATGTATGTATGTGTTCCATGTGTGTGCCTGGTGCCCATGGAGCTGAGAAGACAGCGTTAGATCCCCTAGAACTGGAGTTACAGATGATAGTGTACTGGCATGTGGGTGCTGGGAACAGAACCCAGGGCTGCCCCCAAGAGCAGCAAGAACTCAATCACTGACCCATCTCTCCATTCTAAAAAATACTTTTAATTTAGATTTCAATAACCAACCAAACTATCATTCAAGGGTAAATGTAAGATAAAGATGTTTCCAAGCATGTGTAGGATCATGCCACTTCCCAAGAACCTATAAAAGATAGAGAATCAAGCTGGATTCTCCGCAGCCACATTGGGCAGCTCACAACTACCCATAGCTCCAGTTCCAAGGGATCTAATGCCCTCTTCTGGCCTCCTACATTCTCTCTCTCTCTCACACACACACACACACACACACACATAAACATAAAAAAATTAATATTAAATTCCAGCCAGATGTGGTGGTACACACCTATAATCCCAGCCCTTGGGGGCGGGGCAGAAAGATCACAAATTCAAAGCTACACTGCAAGATTCAATCTCGAAGAGCCAGCGACATTGCCATAAATATTAAATTTCAGTATGAAAGTGAAATCTCAAATGAGCTGACTACCGTAGGAAGTAGTGCCGTGAAGGAGCAGTGGGAGAGAAGAGCCCCTTCACACTCCACATGCATCCCTGTTCAAATGCAAGAGCAGGGATGCTTGGGAATTCCCAAGAGCTGGCTCAGCAGCTAAGAACGTTTGCTGCTCTTGCAGAACGCTTGAGTTCATTGTGAGCTCCCACATGGTCTTCTGCTGTCTCTAGACATTGCATTCACAAGCATGTACACACATACACTCATACACATACACACACCAAAAAAAAAAAAATTAAATTTTAAAGAAATTTTGTGTTTTGTTTTGTTTTGTTTGAGATGGGGTTTCTTTTGTGTAGCTCTGGCTATCCTGGAACTTGCTCATAGATCAGTCTAACCTTGAACTCACAGAGATCCGCCTGCCTCTGCCTCTCGAGTGCTGGGATTAAAGGCGTGCACCATCAATGCATATTGGCATATTTTTTAATATCCGCCACACTTCTAAAAGAAATGTAATTTAATAGCTCTCTAAATCATTGAACCAATAAACTAGTTTTGCTCTTTTGAACGAATGAAAATTTCAATTTCACATCTTTGAATTCACTCAAAGGCAGGGGTAAAAAAAGGAAACCACCTAAAAAAATGCCCTTCAATGATTACATGTCTTTCTCAGCTCCCTTTCGGCTAGTCATGCAAGGACTAGAGGTGTTGCTCGGCAGCAGAGTGCTAGCTTAGTGTGTAAGGTCATAGGTTCAGTCCTAACATCATAAGAAAGAAAAGGAATCAGAGGAAAACTCATGAATGTGCTGGCACATGCCTGGAACCTGAGGCAAGAGGACCCTGAGTTTGAGAACAGCATGGACTACAGAATGAGACCCTGCCTTTAAAACAAAATACATAAACCAGGCGGTGGTGGCACACACCTTTAGTCACAGCACTCAGGAGGCAGAGGCAGGCGGATCTCTGTGAGTTCAAGGCCAGCCTGGTCTACAAAGCGAGTTTCAGGACAACCAGAGCTGTTACACAGAGAAACTCTGTCTCAAAAAAAAAAAAAAAACAAAAAAACAAAAAAAAAGGTCATGATAACCAGAGAAATGCCTAAATTGAGGTAGGTGCTGTATGAACAAAATCAATCTCTCCCTCTCTCTCTCTCTCTCTCCTCCTCTCTCCCTCTCTCTCTCCTCCTCTCTTCCTCTCTCCCTCCTCTTCTCTTCTCTTCCTCTCTCCCTCTCTCTCTCCTTCTGTCTCCATCTCTATTTTTTTCTGATTGTCTGTATGCTGGGGCTCACACTCACAGCCCCCACATGCACTAGACCCTTACTCCACCACCGAGCCACTGAATGCCTAGTGCAGGTAGATTCTCTTAGAACTCCAAGTCACTGGGCTATGGAAAGCAGCATTCCTGGTAGCTGCTCCTACACTTACAGCGGGATTAAGTCCTCATTGTACACATCAAGAACTGAAACTTAAGTCAAAAAAGGCATTGGAAGCTAGGTGCTATGCCACATGCCTGCAATCACAGCACTTAAGAAGCTACAGCAGAGGGATGGTGAGCTTGAGGTCAGCCTGGGTTATATAAGGAGACCACATCTCCAAAAAAAAAAAAGTTGACTTGTCCTAGCCTACCAATCACAGTACACACAGCAACACAGTTTAACAGAGAGCACTCAACAGCATCATAATGGAGAACAATCCAAACTGAAAACTCAGAGTAAGGTTGCTACCGAATACTTCCATCATCAGGAGCTTTAAACTCTGAGTCACATTCTCACACGCCGGGTACCATTATGTTTTGAATCTAAAATGTCCCCCATAGGCTCCTGTTTTAAATGCTCGTTTCCAACTTGTGGTGCTGTTCTAAAGGCTGTGGAGACTTCAGGAGGCGGGGCCTCTGAGAGTTACTACCTGAGCCTGGTTCTGGCCTTTCTGTACTCTCTGCCCTCTGCTTGGTACCATGTGAACAAGCCGGAACAAGCTGTGACCACCAGCTCCCGCCACCAGGGGCTGTATCCCTCCACTGAGCCTTCCCTACCATGATGGACTGAAATGCCTCTTAACTGTGAGTCAAAGGAATCTCTCCTCCATTAAATGGTCAGCTATTTGGATCACGGTGATGAAAAATAAGCAACATAGGAACCATCTGTTTATGGCCGCAATAAGCAGAAATATCTCCTTTGTCCTTTCAAGTCCAATAAAAAAAACTTTCTTGTAAGCGATGACTGCAGGCCCAGGGTGTAGTAGATTCACTTTTTGGCCCCAAATCTTTACCTGTGCCCACACTCTTGCCACGGCCTTACTATAGGGGGAAGCCGTTTCCCAGCCCTTGACCTTGGGTTTGGCCAATAGGATGTCAGCAGAGCTGACACAAGGAAACACTTGAAAGGTGTTTGTATGGTAGCTATGCCCCTTTGGGGCCTTGAGATCACCCGTAGGTGCACACCCTTACTAATCCAAGGACAGGGATGACAGACGTGTAGAGAGGAGCTGCCCAGTTGCCATAGCAATCACCTGCAAACTCTGGCTAAGAAACAAATGCTTTTCATTGGATGCCACTGTGACTTGGGGATGGCTTTCTATGCAACATGACTGTAACATTTAGCTAACTGATACTTGGGGCCTGAGCATTCAGGCCCCTCTGTGGTGCTTGACGAGCGACTCCTGGGTCTTATTGTTACAATGACTACTCTTGCTCGGGTGGTCATTCCGGCTCTGGAAGAGTTGCTCCTTTCCAAGCACGGCACAGTGACTCCAATGTTCTAGAATGCTGCTGGAGAGAGAGACGAGAGCAACAGTGTGGAGACAGCTGTCAGGGCCTTCAAAATGCTGGCACCCACCGACCCAGTAATCTCACTTCCGTGTGTTGAACCTAAGGAGAGAAAAGAGTTTTCTGCACAGGGCCAGTGTGGCTCACACTGGAAAGAAGCGTTCACTAAACATCTCTAAGGTTTTTACCTGCGTCTTCCCAGTCGATGCTCACAGCACTGTACGTTTCCCAGGGGCCCAGAAAGACGGGGCCACCTTCCTGGACTACCTACCTAGTACTAGTGATGTCCATCTAACTCAATCTTCAGACCTGAAAATAGCCATCGAGACTGTGCGACTCACTCACAGCTTTTTAAATGCTTCCAAAATAAATCACAGCATCAGAGTCCATAGAACAAAAGTAAGGGGGGAGGGGAGGAAAGAAACAAAATTACCTTAAAACATTGCCTGGGATGTTGCAGGCTGCAGGAATATGTCATAAGAACTGTCCCCGACACTGGGATAAGGCAAAAACGTGAATATGTTCACAAATAAAATAATTGGAGGGGGCGGAATATGACTGAGTGAATAGAGTGCTGGCCTGGCATACATGAAGCCCTGAGTTCTACCCCCCAGCACTGCAGAAGCTGGGTGTGGCAGTAGACGCCTGTAATTCAACACTCGGGAGGGGACGGGAAGTAAGATCATCCTCAACTATACAGTGAGACTGAGTGAGTCTGGGGGTCTATGAGATCCTGTCTTAAAAAATAAAAATAAATAAATATAAAATACCTGCAACATTAAACATGTTGTACAAATTTAAATTCTGAGGTTCTGCTACACACCATGCAAATGATCACTTTAAAAGAGACTACATTTGGGGCTGGAGAGATGGCTCAAAGGTTAATCCCAGCACTGGAGAGGCAGAGGCAGGGTGGATCTCTGTGAGTTCAAGGCCAATCTGGCCAACATAGTGAGTTCCAGAACAGCCCAGGCAACATAGTGAGACCCCCATCTCAAAAACAAACTCACAAAGGTTACCAGCACTGGCTGCTCTCACAGAGGACCCATGTTCAAGTTCTCGCACCCACACAGCAGTACACGACCATCTGTAACTCCGGTTCCAGGGGATCTGGCGTCTTCTTTTGGCCTCTGAGGGCACCAGCCACACACACACACACACACACACACACACACACACACACACACAGTGCCCTTACATGCACACAGGCAAAACACTCGCGCACATATAATAAAAATAAATAAGTCCCAGGGGTGGTGGCGTACATCTTTGATCCCAGCACTCGGGAGGCAGAGCCAGGCGGATCTCTGTGAGTCTGAGGTCAGCCTGGTCTACAGAGTGAGATCCAGGACAGGTGCAAAGCTACACAGAGAAACCCTGTCTGGGGGGGGGGAGGTGAAGGAGCTGGGGACTGTCTGGCTCAGTGACAACAATACCTGCCCGGCACAGCAAGGCCTTGTGCTCCGTCCCCAGTGTGGGGAATAAAAAGAGACGAAAACAACTATGCCGTCGGCAAGACGTAAGCTGGATAGGCACACCGTGCTGTTGTGCATCCTGAGGTCCTCACCACAGCCACAACAACAATGCCTGTGCCACCTTCTCAGGCTCCCAATTCCTCTTCTCTTCCTAAGAAATTGAGGAGATTTTTGGCATTGTATAGATTTCAAAATACGTAATTATGATTCATTTTAATAATATTTGTTATTAAGATAATATTAAAGTTGCTGAGAGTAGATTTAAAGTGTTCTCATCACCAAAAAAGTGTGTAAAGAAATTACCTAAATGAGCTTGATTTAACTACTCCATGATGAATACACACTCAAAACATCATGTTAAACATAATAGATATATGCAGTTTTTAATTTATCATATTTCAATTTAATAAGTATTTTAAAATTATGGGGGACTGAAGAGAAGGCTCAAAACTTCCTCTAACTCCAGCTTTAGAGGAAATCTGATGCCCTCTTCTGGCCTCTCCAGGCAACTGCATTCATGTGCACATTCCCCCCCACCACTCATAGGTGTAACTAAAACTTTAAAAATATTTTTAATATTTAAATTTTTACTTTATTTTTTACTTTATGTGTGTATATATTAGTGTGTGTATGTTCATCACACACATGCAGGTGCCCATAGATGCCACAAAAAGAGTGTTAGATTCCCCCAGAGCTGGACTTACAAGAGGTTGTGAACCATCCAGTGTAGGTGCTGGAAACTGAACCAGGTTCCTCGAAAGAACAGCAAGTACTCTTAAACACTAAGTCATTTCTTCAGCCCCTAGAATATTTACATTTTTAATAGAAATGATGAATGCTTTGCATTTTAACAATATTACATGACAATAACTACATATTATTAAAAATAAGTAAGAAGTTGAGAGTGGTAGCACATGCTTTAACAGGAGGCAGAGGCAGGTGGATCTCTGTGAGTTCCAGCCCAGCCTGGTCTACAGAGCAAGTCCTAGGCCAGCCAAAGCTACACAGTAAAACAGTGTCTCAGAAAAACAAACAAATTTTTTAAATTAGTTTGAAGAGCGGCATTGGTAACATTTACAGCTCTCTAAAAACATTCCTGGCTTAGTGGGTGACAGCTGGATTCTCACATCTGCTTCAGTGTTCTGTCTACTGAATGCACACATCTTGCAGTCTCTCTGGAAAATTCCACTGCATGCTCAGGGGAGAATGAGAAGTATGTGCTTTTATAAGGCAAATGAAATCTTAACATTCTTGTGAAAATATTTGTGGCTATTCTTTTAAAACTACTGTATACAGTCTAATCATTACTGCATGAAAGTAGGCAAATACCAATTTCTGGATAAGTGGCACAGTGTCCCCTAGTGGTACTTTTAGTTATTGCAATTTCTGGTTATGGATCACAGTTGTTTGTTCCTTAGATCTAAATATGGTTTATGAGCAAGTATAAGCTTAAGTTGTATGCGTGCAATGATATGCAGTGTATTGTGAGCATGGCATGTGTGCATATGGCATGGTATAAATGTGTGTGCACATAGTACGTGCATATGGTTTGTATATGTGTGTTGTGATATATATGCATGTATGCAGTGTATGAAGAATGTGTTTTCTTGTGTATGCATGTGACATAATATATGTCATGTAATGTATGTGTCTTTGTGGGTATGCAGGTACATATAGTATGCGCCTGTCTTATCTGAGTACAAATACAGTATTCTATGTGACATGCATCAGTCATATTGTGTGTGATATGTGCACACAGCATGTACTTTGCTGCAGTGCATTGTGTCTATGTGAATTCTTTCTGCGTATGTATTGTGTGTAGTGTGTGCTGGCATGTGCTGTGTGTTTGTCTGTGGGGCACCTATGCATGTGTGCTACACGTTTAGGACTTCATGTAGAAGAGTTAACATTTCATCATCTTCGGCATATGCGATCCCTCTGCACTGAGTCCTTGAATCCTTTCACAAAGTATGCATTAACCACCCCAACTCTGGGTGCCAAGGACTAACAGGCAGGCCAAAGTCCTCAGGAGACATCTGTTCCCCTCCGGCAGGCTTCCTCCATCCACTTCGTGGTGTAGGCCTTGCCTCTATTTCCCAGTGATGGCGTTCTCACAGGTGAAGAGTCTAGCTCCAGTGAATCAACAGTAGAACTGGGATTCCAGTTTGAGTATTCTGACCAGCAAGGGGCTTCATGTCATAAACTGTGACTAGTGTTATAACATTGTTATAAACTAATGATAGTGTTATAAAAAGTAACATAAAATGCTAATGTAATTAACATATCAATGCTGACTGCAAAATCAAATGTAAACATAATTTTCATAGTATTAATGTCACTATATAAATATTAAAATGTTATTACATTTATCTTAGATTAGAAAAAAAATCCAGGGCTGGAGAGATGACTCAGTGGTTAAGAGCACTGGCTGCTCTTCCAGAGGACGCAGGTTCAATTCCCAGCACCCACGTGGCAGCTCATACCTGTCTACAACTCCAGTTCCAAGGTTTCTGACACCCTCTCACAGACATACATGCAGGCAAAACATCAATGAACATAAAATAAAATATATATAAATCCCATGTGTAGGGCAAAGGTATAGCTCAGTGGTAGGGGACCTGCCTAATATGCTTGGCACCCTGGGTTAATCTCCAGTACCACAAAAATAAAAATTAACAGAAGGTGAACAAGCAAGGAAGCCTCTGAATAAAAACAATGTAAGGGTTTTTATTCCCACAAGGGAACTGTCTCTTCTCAGAATCCTTACCGCTGCCTTGGCCTTCGCCCTGCTACCCATCCATGGAGAGGCATCCAGGCTGTACCTAGGCCGGCCCCATCTCTCAGCCCACCCCTCGCCTATCCAAGGGTGCTGTCCATCACCACCATCCTCTCTCGGACATCATCAGCTTCCCACATTGCTGGACCTTCTCTGTCGCATTAAGATGCTGTTGCCCACCCTGACTGAAAAGAACAGACAGGACGTCCTGTCTCAACCCTACTTCCTCTGACAGCTTTGGCTCTGCTCATCTCTCATTCCTTCTCACGTCCCACCGTCTCTCTTAAGCCCACTCCAAACAGGCTTTTGTTTGCTTGGTTTTTCCTGTGGCTCTGGGAAATTACTTTAATCAAGATCTCAGATCGTTTCTGCCTGCTAGTCCTCAGTCACCTCACTCTCCTGTTTTGTTCTTCTTTGTGGGGGTGGGGGGTGGGAGGAGCCAGGGTCTCACCATGCAGCCCAGGCTAGCTCCATTTCTCAGTCCTCCCGCCTCAGCCTGCTAAGAGTTGGGGTTGCAGCTGGCTTTCCTGCCCATCTTGATCGTTCCCTCCTTGGGCTCTGTGATATCTCCTGCCCCCTCATCCCACCCACCCCGCCCCCCACCCCCGACTCGTGCACCGCCAACATTCCTCCGTCCACTTTGGTGGCTCTACTTCTCCGCGGCCTTCTTTACCTCTGTGCCCACCTACTTTCCCTTGTTCCCTTGGCTCGTCTGTGTCCCCTCTCCTCCTCTGCCAGCAAGCGGAAGGGCTCCAGCAACTGGTTCTGGTCCCACAGCTGTGACTAGAAGAGACCAGTCACTTCCCGGCACCCCCTGGCACACCACTCTCCAGCTGCCTTTTCTCTGGCTCCAGCAATTTTTAAAGATCTTCACATGGAGATGTGTGACCAAAACCCAAAGCAGCTGGATGGCTGACTCACTCTATGAGAGACAGATGGGCTGGGAAGGAGCCCAGACCTGCAGCAGGCTTCATATGAGCAAGAAACAGAGTATGGTGCCAGGTGTGATGGTGCACGCCTGAAATTCCAGCACTTGGCAAGCGGAGGCAGGAGGATTGCAAGTTCCAGGCCAGCCTGAGCTACATAGTAAGACTGTCTCAAAAAAAAAAAAACAAGAAACTTTTTTATCAAAAAAAAAAAGATGGTGGGCCAGGCAGTGGTGGCGCACGCCTTTAATCCCAGCACTCGGGAGGCAGAGCCAGGCGGATCTCTGTGAGTTCGAGGCCAGCCTGAGCTACCAAGTGAGTCCCAGGAAAGGCGCAAAGCTACACAGAGAAACCCTGTCTCGAAAAATAAAAAATAAAAAATAAAAAATAAACTTTTTTGAAAAGTCTAACAGCAAGAATTTAGGAGTTGTTTGTTACCGAGGCAGAGGCCCAAGCCTGTCTGACTGATATAGTTATCTTGCCCAGGTTTGTGCTTTAATACTGTTTGTTTATTAATAATGTCCATATTCAGAGATCTTCCCAGAGTCTAAACAACTAGCCAACCACCTAGTCAACACCCCAAAATAATGTTAGATATCTCAAACTCACTGTATACAAAAGTGAATTCTCTCTCTCCCTCTCCCTCCCCACCCCCGTGTGTGTGTGTGTGTGTGTGTGTGTGTGTGTGTGTGTGTGTGTGTGTAATGCACATGTTGCTATAGGCGTTTGCATGTATAAGTGTGTGTGCACATGTGTGTGCGTGTGTAGGGAGGCCAGAGATTGACATTGTCTGTCTTTCTCACTCACTCCCTGCCTTAGATTTTGAGACAAGGTCTCTTTCACTGACCCTGACTCGGCTGGCTGGCCAGTGAACTCCAGGGATCCTGTGTCTCTGTGTTCTCTTTCCACACCCCACCAATGCTAGGGTTACAGATGCTTACGCAGTGCTGGGTTTTGTGATGCTGGTGGGGATCTGGACTCGGGTCCTCGTTCTTGATTGACAGGCATCTTTATCAACTGAACTGTCTCCCCGACCCCTGCATGGCGGCTAACAACTCTGTAACTGCAGTCCAGGGAACCTGACGCCCTCTTCTGGTTTCTATGGATACCAAGCATGGAAGTGGTGCACAGACACATGCAGACCAAACACCTATGCACATAAATAATTAATAATATTGGGGGGGGGGGGTTTCGAGACAGGGTTTCTCTGTGTAACAGTCCTGGCTGTCCTGAAACTCACTTTACAGACCAGGCTGACCTTGAACGCACTGAACTCCACCTACCTCTGCCTCCCAAGTGCTGGGATTAAAGGCACGCGCCTCCACCACCCGGCAATAAAAACTTTTTAAAGCTATGCATGGTGACACACTCCTCTAATCTCAGCACTTGGGAAGCAGAGGTAAGATGATCGCCACCACCCTGAGCTAAGAACTGGAAATTATGTCATTTTCAGGAAAATGGATAGAACCAGAAATTATTGAATTACTCCAGTAGTTCAATAAATATCAGTTTTTTCTTTTATGCAGAATCTAGGTGTGTGTGTGTGTGTGTGTGTGTGTGTGTGTGTGTGTGTGTGTGTGTGATGAAAGCCGAAGGGGGACTATTTGGGAAGAGAAAGAAGAGCAGCAGGATGGGGAAGAGGAAAAAGGATAATGGAGGTCGGATGTGCAAAGCACAGTGGTACATATGTATGGAAATGTCATGATGTGCCATATTCTTTTGTACACAAACTGGAAATTCATTAGCTAAAAAGGAAGGCATCCAGCATATAGCTTAGAGAGAAAGAGATGGATGCGCACACCATCTGAAATGGAAGAGTGTGCCTGAGCGTATGTATGCGTACCATATGCACACAGTGCCTGGGGAAGGCGGAAGAGGGCATCAGATCCTCTAGAACTTACTTACAGGCGGCCGTGAGATGCCTCACATGGGTGTTGGGAACTGAACTTTGGTCTTCTGCAGTAGGTGCAAGTAAGAACCCACAGAGCCCCCCAAGTTTTATTTTTTGTGTAATAAAGTGTATCCATTATTGCTCTTATTGCTTCTGGATTTTGAGTCATAGGAAGCGAGACTTGTTTCCAATGTGAGTCACTGTGTGAGCAAACATCAGAGGAGCTGCCTGCTTGAGAGTGTTATTTAATGACATGCACATGTTTGAATGAAAGTTTGCCTGGAGAGCTAGCTGCACAGCCAGGCTCAGCGCACTGAAGAATGTACTCCCTTGTCATTGTTTAATTGTCAAGGGGACACAATGGAGAACCCACTGGGAAGGAAGTCTCAATGAGGCGTTGTGTAGATAGGCTGGCCTCTGGGTATGTCTGTGGGGGTTGTCTTGATTGCTTTAATTGAGATAGGAAGACCCAGGCTGAAAGTGGGCAGCACCGGTCCGCGGTTTGGGCCCTCGACTGTCTAAGAGTGGAGAGGGCTAGCTGAGCACTAAGCACACATGCGGTCGCTTTTCTGTGCTCTAGATTATGGATGTAAAAAACCAGCTGCTTCAAGCGCCTGCCTCTGTGATTTCCCTGCAGTGGTAGACTGCAGTAGACTGCATTGGTAGTCTGGAACTCTGAGCTAAAGTAACCCTTTACTTCTTTAAGATTCAGGGTCAGGGCTATTCTATCACGGCAACAAAAGCAAACATAGGACACTTGTTCTGTGTTTTCATTCTTTGCTGCCTCAAAAACTCCGAGGCCAAGCTTACTCCTCAACTGCCAGTAGCAACGTAACTTCTCTGTCTTGTATGAGTGTGCACAGGTGGTAACTGTGTTCTGGTGTAACACGTGTGCCCATGTGTACACGGGTACATGCATCCATATATGTGCTTGTCAAGAACAAAGGTTGGTGTTGAGCGTCTACCTTAATCGCTCTTCACCTTGTTTTTTGAGACAAGATCTCTTCACTGAACTTGGAGTTTGCCATTTTGGTTAGTCTGGCTGGCCAGCAAGCTCCAGGGAGCTGCTTGTTTCAGCCCACCCCACCCCACATCTGGAACTGCAGACACAGGGAACCACGCCAGCCTTTTACATTGTGCTGGGGATCTGAACTCACGTGTTTACGAACATGTTTCCTAAATTTCTTTTTATTTCTAAAAAAAAAGATTTATTTTTATTTTTTTGTGTATAAGTGTTTGCCTGCATGCATACATGTGCACCCTGTGTGTGCCTGGTGCCTGTGGAGGCCAGAAGAAGGAGGGCACCAGATTCCATGGAACTGGAGTTACAGATGGTTGTGAGCCACGGTGTGGGTGCTGGGAACTGGACCTCGATCCTCTGCAAGGGCAGCAAGTGCTCTTAACCTCTGGGTCATCTCTCCAGAAAATGTCTCCTCTTTCCTTTTATCATCCAGTAGCTCTGGGTGCCCTCTGGTGCTTCTGGGTGTGTTGCTTAATCCCCATGTCCCACTATAGGAACTCTCTCTTTGGCTCTCTCTCCCGTTACCCACGCTATCTATTGTGCCGTTTGTTTCCATTGCCGTATTCTGACATTTAACCTTTCTACTTTAAGATTATTGCTATGGACGCTGGAGAGGTGGCTCAGCAGTTCAGAGCACTTGCTGCTCATCCAGAGGAAGATCCTAAGGATAAAGTAAAATACAGCTGACAAAATCAAAACACGCACGCACGCACACAAGCTCGCACGCAAGCACGCACACTACCTGCCATGGTGTGCTACCTCACCACAAGCCCGAAGGATCAAGGCCAAGTGTCAATGGACTAAAACCTTGTCAGTCAACAACTGCCATGCTAAAGTGGGAGGGAGAAAGTCCGTGCGGCCTCAACCCCTCGCAAGGAACTGTGGGCAACTAAGGGAGGCTGAGAGCGAGAGAAACACTCTTCCCCAGAGAAGAGCACCCCAGCTGGTTATCCAGTACCAAATGATAACCCTAAAGACATAATACACATAACATAATACAGACTGGGCAGGGGGCATTTGCATATTTAGGAAAATATATTTATATACATAATCATATATGTGTATAACAACAATCAATGGAAAAAGAAGCCATGAATTTGAATGAGAGCAAGGAGGAATAATGGGAGGATTTGGAAGGAGGAAAGGGAAAGGGGAAATGGTCTAATTACATTATAATCTCAAAAACATTAAAAAAAAAAACCTTGTCAAGATAAATTATTTTCCCATGTTAAGTTGATTATTAAATTATTTTATCCCAGCACTTGGGAGGCAGAGGCAGGCGGATCTCTGTGAGTTCAAGGCCAGCCTGGTCTACAAAGCGAGTTCCAGGAAAGGCACAAAGCTACACAGAGAAACCCTGTCTCAAAAAACCAAAAAAAAAAAAAAAAAAAATTATTTTATCACTATGACACAAAGTTGTCTAAGACAAAATTCAAAACCCTCCCAATACCTGTGTGGTGGTACATGCCAGTATTCTCAGCTCCCAGGAGGCTGGGACAGGAAGTGAACCCCTTGGAGTGGGAGGTAGGTGGATAACCACTTGGAGTGGGGGTAGGCAGATAACCACTTGGAGTGGGGGTAGGCAGATAACCACTTGGAGTGGGGGTAGGCGGATAACCACTTGGAGTGGGGGTAGGCGGATAACCACTTGGAGTGGGGGTAGGCGGATAACCACTTGGAGTGGGGGTAGGCGGATAACCACTTGGAGTGGGGTAGGCGGATAACCACTTGGAGTGGGGGTAGGTGGATAACCACTTGGAGTGGGGGTAGGCGGATAACCACTGGCGGGGGTTAAGAGACTAACCACTTGAGGTGGGGCTTCCTTTCCTGTCTGCAAAGCAAGAGTGGACCAGAGAAGTGGGAGAACTATCCCCCATCCTGCCCTGTTTCAGAATATTTGTTTACACTGTAAAGATGTGTCTGTCCGCAGGGCGGTGGTGGCATACATCTTTAATCCCAGCACTCGGGAGGCAAGGGCAGGCAGATCGAGGCCAGACTGGGCTACAAAGTGAGTTCCAGGAAAGGCACCAAAGCTACACAGAGAAACTCTGTCTCAAAAATAAATTAATTAATTAATTAAAATAAAAATAAAAATTTAAAAAGATGTGTCTGCCTAAGGCGCCTCCCGATTGGTTTAATAACCAGCAGACTTAGAGTAAGTTGGATGTGCCATACAGACCATGGGCCTGCCTAGCCTCCGCTTAGCAGTAAGGATTGGCTGACATGATCAGAGAAGGCTGCAAAAACACAGGTCCAACAAGAAAACCTCTAAACAGATATAGTATGCTTAAAAATGTGCTTAGATACTGAAGAAAGAAAAGAAAATGGGTATAGACAGTCATAGAAAAATAAATAGTTTAAAAATATTAAAGTCTTTGCTGGGTGGTGGTGGCGGCGGCGGCGGCGGCGCGGCGGTGGCGGCGGCGGCGCACGCCTTTAACCAGCACTCGGGAGGCAGAGCCAGGCGGATCTTTGCGAGTTCAAGGTCAGCCGGGTCTACAGAGAGAGATCCAGAAAGGCACAAAGCTACACAGAGAAACCCTGTCTCGGGAAAAAAAAAAAAAAAAAAAAAAAAAGTCTTTAAAGAGATTAAAGTAATATAAAAGGAAAAAGCCACATAAAGATGGGAAATACACAGGGTCTGGATCCTGTATGGTGCTTTATTGACTTTAAATTTTTTATTTTTTATTTTTTTTATATTTATTTATTTATTATGTATATGGTGTTCTGCCTGCAGGTCAGAAGAGGGTGCCAGATCTCATTACAGATGGTTGTAAACCACTACGTGGTTGGGGAGACTTGAACTCAGGACCTCTGGAAGAACAGCCAGTGCTCTTAACCTCTGAGCCATCTCTCCAGCCTGACTTTAAATTTTTTAAATGCTGATGAACAAAATACAATAGCTGCTGAGAGACAATGGATTATAGAAACTGCTAAATTAAACCAACTTATGTATTTTAAGAATGTCTTAACTTCAGAATGAAAGTCAGAAAATATGTTGCGTTGGGGGAAAGGTTTTGCTTTTGTTTCCACAGGAAACGAAAAGCTATGGATTTCTTCAAAATCAATAAGGACCAGACTTGATCAGGACAGACCTCCTGAAAATCTTGGCTACAGACATAAAGAAACAAACAAACAAAAAAAAAAAAAAAACTATAAGGCAGGTGACATATATGCTGTTCCCTTGACAGCTCTGAGACTGGACGAGACATGATAAATCTTGTTGGCTACGGAGTCCTCATGACATTATTACATGTCATCTTTTCAAAAGGCATAAATAGAGGTTTGGTTATACAGTCCAAACAGACTTATAAAGTTAACAGATGCCTTTTACCTGCTCAAACATAGAACAAAAAATTATCTTCAGCTGACTTGTGCATACCATACATTCCATACTTGTGTTAATAAAGATATATATGTTACCTTGAAAAGTTTGTGTGTGGGGGGAAAAAAGGGATCAGACACCAATGAAAACAAGTAACCTAGGTGATCCAGCCTCTTAGAGTGCCTCTGTTGCAGTTTCCTCAGATTTCTGTATCCAGAACAATTTCAAGGAGGTTAGCTGAGATTGTCCAGCCTCACAGACTACTCCAGCCAGGACTTCTGATAAGCTCTACACTTTCCCATCACATAGAGACTAAACAAAAAATAATACATTCAGCTCTCCCAAGATTTGACCATTATCCCAATTTTCTCAGAGTCCCATAAAGAAGCCATCATCCCCAGAGAAGAGGAGTCAGTCTAGAAAACATGACACCCACATTCCCAACAGGTGGGATGGGTGGTTTGGGGTCACTGGGTAGATTATAGATGTTTGTCATCATTTGAGGGGCAGTTGGTTACAAGTTGTTACTAGTCATGGTCAAGGGAAAAACTAAGCGAAAGGTTAGATTCAGGGATCTCTTTCTGAAAAGAAAAGAGGGGGGGATATAGGAACGGTAGGATAAATCTACTTTTAAACTACAAAGGCAACTACTAGTCTTAAATATTTTCCATTGGCATGAATTTTTGTATATTGATACAAATTTAAGGTTGTTTCTGTTATTTTGTTACTTTAGTGTGTGGTGAAAAGTTGTGTGGAATTGAACTTGAATGTTTAAAAAAATGGCTGGAGAGGTGGTTCAGTGGTTCAGAGGAAATCAACACCTTCTTCTGGCCTCTAAGGATACCTGAACACATGTAACAGATACATACAGATGTACACATACACATAAATAAAAATAAACATATTTTTAAAAGCCAGCCAGTCATGCTAAAACTGGTATAGAGTGCAGAGTCTATGCAAAGAATTAGTTTGGAGTCTTTTAAGAACAGAAAGAAAAGACTGAAGAGTTCTCATCCATTAAAAGTGCTTGCTGCTCTTCCTGGCGACCAACATCATATTACCCACAACTACCTATAACTCCAGTTCCAGGAGATCCAACACCCTTTGGCCTCTGAGGGCACTGCACACATGATGATATACATACACTCATGTGTGTGCGCGCGCACGCGCGCACGCACACACACACACACAGCTACACATAAATAAATACAAACTGTCTGGTGTGGTGGTGCCCAACTTTAATCCCAGTACTGAGATGCAAAGGCAGTAGGATCTCTGTGAGTTCAAGGCCAGCCTGGTCTACGCAGCAAGCTCTAGAACAACCACAGCTGCATAGGGAGACTTTGTCTTAAATAAATAAATAAATAGCTAGATAAGCAGATAGATAATAAATAAATAAACAAATAAGCAGATAAATAAATAATGTTTTTAAAGAGCACAGAGTTTATAATAACATAAAGAACACAAAGAGATCATAAAGAACATAAATGAGGGGTTCACAAATCCACATACTGTATAATGATATGAAAAGGGATCAGAAAGACTGATGGAGGACAGGTCTCATAGAGTCACACAATGGCCAGATGGGTAGAAAATGGCTATGTATGGACTGGAGGATAGTTAAGGATAAATTGGTGGGAGAATGGGAGGATGGATGCGTAAGTACATGGGTGGATGCATAGATGGGTATATACATAGATAGATACTGTCAAATCCTGGATGGTTAGAACCCAAATCCATTTTAGGCCACTAGATGGAAGCCAAGCGTTTTCTATTCGTTACACGGATGCTCTTTCTTTTTCCTATTGTTTTTATTTCTATGTATGTGTGTATGAGTAGGTGCATGTGTCTTCAGGAGCCAGAAGAGAGGATCGGTTCCCCTGGAGCTGGAGTCACAGGCAGTGGTGAGCAGCCAGACATGGAGAACCAAACTCCGGTCCTCCAGAAGAGCAGAAAGCTCTGTTAACCACAGAGCCATCTCTTCAGTTCCCAGATGCCTCTTTCTAGTGGTATAAATTTAAAAAACATTCATATTCTTCACTGAGAAATAGCCGAGTTTCCGATGTCACAGAGCAGCACAGCCCTTCCAGGCTAGGTTGGCTACAGCTGTGCAAAGCTGTTAATGCCTTTGGTCCAGCCATGACCACGGCAGGTCTAGAGAAGCCAAATCCCCCAACTGCTACCCCTGGAGCAAGCAGCTTCCTCCCATTCACAGTGCTGAATATACAACCAAAGTGGCCATACCCTCAGTGGGTCATGGTGAGAGAAAAGCAGGAGGTCCAGCTTTGAGGTGAGACTCGCTTGTCTTACAAAGGACCCTGAGGCCAGGCTAGCCCAGGCTCTAACTTACAGTGGTTTTTCAGTCTGTGCCCTGGGAGACACTGTGTTACAGACAGCTTTGGGCTCTATTTAGGGAGGAAAGGTGTAAGGAGAAAAGAAAACTGAGGAGGCTCAATGATGAGGGACCAGGTTTGTTTTAGAATAAACCTGAGAAGGCCTCTTATCAGAGAAGGTAAGAGAGAGAGAACTTCTCTTACAGGTGAGGGGTTTATCAGCGCTGGGGGATCAGGGCTGGCAGAGGGATCAAGGTCTGGTTTGGTCAGGCAGGGTTACTGGTTAAACTAGAATGTGCAGGATTGGTGTTAATAATGTTGATTTCGGGTAATTGAAACTTGTTACAGGAGGGGGACGCTGTTCAGGCTGGACGGTAGTCACAGGAAGGGGAGCACTGTTCAGAGTGGACAACAGTCACAGGAAGGGGAGCACTGTTCAGACTGGACAGTAGTCACAGGAAGGGGAGCACTGCTCAGGCTGGACAGTGGTCACAGGAAGGGGAGCACTGTTCAGACTGGACGGTAGTCACAGGAAGGGGAGCACTGTTCAGACTGGACAACAGTCACAGGAAGGGGAGCACTGTTCAGGCTGGACAACAGTCACAGGAAGGGGAGCACTGCTCAGACTGGACAGTAGTCACAGGAAGGGGAGCACTGCTCAGACTGGACAGTAGTCACAGGAAGGGGAGCACTGCTCAGGATGGACAGTGGTCACAGGAAGGGGAGCACTGCTCAGGCTGGACAGTAGTCACAGGAAGGGGAGCACTGCTCAGGATGGACAGTGGTCACAGGAAGGGGAGCACTGCTCAGGCTGGACAGTGGTCACAGGAAGGGGAGCACTGCTCAGGCTGGAATGGAGTTGCCTCTTAGTTGTGCCCTCTCAAGGATGAGCATAGCCAAGGATGAATCCACAAACCTCACCATCTGTCAGGCATCAACCACGCAACACAGACTTATTAAATGGCTTATTCCTGGGAATAGAACCAAAGTTTGTCAGGGGGGATTGAGATGATGGGGGAACATGGATATTTTAAAATTATATCTGGGAAACCTGGCCCAAGAACTTATTGGCCATACCAGACCAAGGAAAGGGTGTAACTCCTTGGACCCCATAAATTGACAGACACCTTACACTAAGATGGCATGGCATGGCCCACCAACCTGGTACCCAGTGTGTGGAGGACCAACTGTGAGAAAATGTTAGTCTGTCCCTGGGCTTCAGGCCAGCTTGGTCCCCTGCTGCCCACTGGACTGCCTGTTAGACCTGAACACACACACACACACACACACACACACACACACACACACACAGACACACAATTTCCTGCTCCAACCTGTTTCCACTCTCACCTAGACTCCACCCTGAAGCCTGTCTTTCAGCCAGAACCTTCCTTGGGCCACAGCAGCAACTTCCTCCCAGAACTGGACTCGGGTTTCTTATCTATACAGATTCTACCGACATTTCTAACATCCCATTTCTCTGCTGTAGCTGCTTTCACTTCCATTCACCCTGTAAAACACATAATAGGCACCCACAGAAAGCTAAGTTTACTGTGTGCAGTGTGATAGCAGAATTAAGACTGGAATCAGGGCTGGAGAGATGGCTCAAAGGTTAAGAGCACTGAATGTTCTTCCAGAGGTCCTGAGTTCAATTCTCAGCAACCACATGGTGGCTCACAACCATCTATAATGAGATCTGATTCCCTCTTCTGGTGTACAGGCAAAACTTGCAGAAAGAAACCTGTTTACATAATAAATAAAATAAATCTTAAAAAAAAAAAAAGATACCTATTTAAAAAAAAAAAAAAAAAAAAGACTAGAATCAAAGAATCTGTGCTAGCCTTAGCCAGATTTCCAAAATAGGCAGGACGGTCTGGGAAACTTCCGCCACAGAAACCACGGAGCCTCTGAAGGTGCAGAGAATGAGTCATTTCTCAGGTCTTCCAATTCATCTGTATTACATTTGGTGAAGGCTCCACTCTGTAAGATTTGAGTGGATCTTCTGGTGGTCAGTGAACTTGAGCCTGGCCCTGTGGAGGCCTCAATCCCACACTTCTTCAGCCTGGTGAAATGAACATGATCTAGACAGTGTGAGCCTTTGCCTCTGTGCCTTGGAGCACACAGACACTAGGCTAAGCGTCTCTGTATTGTTCCAAGTTTAGTATCTGTGCTGCCACAGGGAGCACAATAGATAATTTTCTCACCACAGCTGTCTAGCTACTACCTCTAATGTGTTACCATCAGGACACATATTCTAGGTTGTCCAGTCTTTCAATGATTCAAGAAAAGGCTAAAATCCAGATATTTAGGCGAAATTATTTGATCTCTCTCTGCCACTACTTTTCGTTTTTATTTTACTTTTTGAGACAGGATCTTACTGTATAGCCCTGACTAGACTAGAACTGGTTATATAAACTAGGCTGACCTTGGACTCACAAAGATTCATCTGCTTCCGCTTCCAGAATATTAAGATTAAAAGTGTATTTAATCTTTTAATTAACGCCTGGCCTGCAACTTTTTAACAATTTTAAAATCTGACAGATCTGGAGTTTGATATGGTCCTTGTCCCCTGTTTTTGCAAATTGTTAAATTCTAATGACATTTTTGTCGAAATCTGGCCAAATTCCCTCCTTTTCCTGTTAAGAAAATAGGCTGAATAACCACATATATGTGTGGCAACTTATCCAGGCCAGAGTCGGAAAGCAGAGACAATGATCACAAGGGAGACTGTGTGCTGTGTTTTCTTATTGTGAAATCTTATTTAGTAATGAAGTTGGTTCAATCCTATAACAATTAATAGCAGAATCCAGATCCCATTTCCAGTCTACCACTGTGGATCTAGCCTGCCAAGCTGTCGTTCATATTCATCTGATTTAAAAACAAAGTCGTCCCGCCTCCCCCTCCACACAGCCTCTGACTCATCTGTCCTAGTTTCTCCAACAGCCCTTTTCCAGCCTGTTCTGAAGAATGCTGCAGAAAAATGATAAAGCTGAAAATATTAGACAAGAGGTGGCATAGTGAGGCACACGTGCATTCTCAGGACTCAGGAGGCAGAGGCAGGAGGATCACCATGAGTTCAAGGCCAGCTAGTGCTACATTACTGAGTTCTAGGCCCCGTGCTACAGGATTGAGAGTCTGACTGGCAATGTAGCTCAGTTGGTAGAGTTCATGCCTAGCAAGGTGTCTGTGATGTGGTGTCAGATGCACTTGGGAGATGGAGGCAGGAAAAATCACAAAATCAACGTCCCTGCTGGTTGCGTATGTGCTGAGGATGAAATGCAGCTCAGTGGAAGAGGTCTTGATTAGCATGTGTGAGTCTAAGGTTCAATTACCAGAACTGCGACCCCCCCCAGGAAAAAATGTAGTCAAGAACATCCTTGCTACGTGGCTTTTTTTTTTGGGGGGGGGATAGAGATAGGGTTTCTCTGTGTAGCCCTGGCTATCCCGGAACTCGCGCATAGACCTGGCCAGCCTTGAACTCAGAGATCCGCCTGCCTCTGCTTCCCAAGTGCTGGGATTAAAGGCGGGCGCCACCACCGCCTAGCTACGTGGCGTATTTTGAGGCCAGCCTGGGCAACAAGAGGCCTTAGTCCGGGAAACAACAACAACAAATAAAAATCCAACAGTGAGATTTTGTCTCGAAGGAAGAAAAAACAGTCGTGAAATGAAAGTTCAAAAGAGGAAGCTGTGGCACAAAGACCACACGGGGTTGCCGGAACGCTAAACTAAGGTGCATTCCAAGTCCTGGGAAGAAGAAAGTTCAGATGTAACCTCCAAGGACCCCCGGCTGGAGCTCTCCGGCGGCGTTTCTGAGGAGTCCTACTTTCCCGGAGAGCGAGCGTTATCCAAGGAAAGCAAGACCAGGCGAGCACCAGCAGAGAAGGAGCAGAGGGAAGCGGCCGCAGGGAGCAGTACCAGGAGGCTCAGCCCAGGCCAGGGGCGGGTCACGTGACCGGCCAACATGGCCGCCCGCGGAGAGCGCCGCCGGGCGGGGCAGGAGTCGGAGCCCGAGCAGGAGCCAGGGCCGGAGCCCGGGCCCGAGGCAGGCCTCGAGTCGGGGGAAGAGTTCGAGATCGTGGACAGGAGCCAGCTGCCGAGCCACGGCGAGCTGCGGGGCGCGGCGCGGCCTCGGGCGGCTGACGGCTGGTCGGCGCCCATCCTGACGCTGGCGCGCCGAGCCACCGGGAACCTGTCGGCGAGCTGCGGGAGCGCGCTGCGCGCGGCCGCGGGGCTCGGAGACGGCGGCGGCGGCGGCGGCGGGGAGCGCGCAGGTAGGCCGGGGTCCCGCGGGCTAGGGCTGCTACAAGACTGGGGGAGCCCGAGAGTTGGGCGAGCTGCTCCGCCGACCTGTGCCGCGCGGCGCAGGCTTCTTCTGTACGTGGTAGGACCCGGCAGGAAAAGCGCGAGACAGGGGAGGGGAGGGGGTGGCGGCCGGGGACTGTCTCCCACCTTGTGTTTGTCTTTGTGAACCCCAGAACAGCGGCGTCGTGATCACGGATTGACTTTAAATAAGAGGATTGAATAAGAGGCTCAGACGGAAAGTCGTCTGTGTTTCTGTTTTTGCATAGTTGAGACACGAAGTCTGGTGCTGGCCCCTGTTAACCCTCTAGGCCGCTAGCCGCTTGTCACCTGCGACTGAGGTTGACAGCGTATTCCAAAGTTGGTGAGAGCGGCGAGTCAGAGTCAGGAGGTTTTGGTTCCCTTTGTACTCTGCCACCAAAAGCCCCGTAGGACGTGAACAAGCCATATCACCCCTCCTACTCGCATTTCCCAACCTATAAAATGGGTTTGGTTTTTTTTTTTTTTTAAATCAGCAACCTTCTAAAGCCCAGTTCAGCCCTTATGATCTAGAATAGAATTTCAGCATACCAGTAAGAAAGAACAAAAACAAATGGTTATGACATGGTATGGTGATGCAGGTACATACTGCTGGAACAGCATGTTAATGTACTCAGTACTGTGCTAATTTTAATGCAGTGGTGTTTGTGTTTCTAAACCTAACTAAAAATACAGTATAAAAGACAGCCATGGTTTCGGGCGTTGTGCTCTCCTTTAATCACAGCACTCGGGAGGTAAAGGCAGGTGGATCTCTGTGAGTTCGAGACCGCCTGTCTACATAGTGAGCCTCTGTCTCAAAATAAATAATAAATAAGGATGTTTCACTTGGCTAGGGCACTTACTGTGAATGGACCATGCAGATTTCAAGTTGCTGTGGTAGTGTGAGTGTTGACTGTAAATGCAGGAGACTTCGTGCATAAGTAAACTTTGTTACCCGGAGTTTATTTAAACAAAACAAAACAACAAAAACCCACTTCTTTCCTTGGTAATAAATTACTGTAACTTTTCTGCTTTATAACTTTTACTTTTGTGTGTGTATATGGATTCATACATGTTTGAACATGTGCACTTGAAGACCAGAGGTAGATGTTGGTTATCTTCCTCAACTGTTTAATCCACCTTAGTTTTGAGACAAGGTCTCTCACTAACCCTGGAGCTCACCAATTGCCCACACTGTCCAACAAGACCCAGGTGTCCTCCCGTCTCTGCTCTCCTGGCACTGGGAATACTAATGGATACCGCCATGCCCAGTTTTTAACGCTTGGGCTCTGAACTAAGGTCTTCATATTTGCCAGGCAATTTTGGTGGACCAGCGGCCACTTTTACAACCAGGGTACTCTTGAGTAGGAAGAAGTGAGAATTATTATCTAGAAAGAGATACCTAGACAACGAGAGGAAAGACAGAAACACAGGATAGCCTCGGGAGGGCCTGGATCCTTATCCACCTGCCCAGAACTTCATTCCAAAGGGCTTTGTATCACAATGCCAATGGAAGGAGCAAAGGACCTCCCCCTTGCTCTATACAGCCAAGTGTAGACCCTTCCAAACACCTGGTACTCAGGCCCATGGTCCAATCATCCTCTTTATGCAGACCTGCTAGGTAAAGGCACTAGGAACCCCAAATGGGCTCCAACAGGCAATCACTTTTTCATCTCTCCAGCCCTGCTGTTTTTGACTTTTTTATTACCGTGCATGCCATGGTGCACCTGTGGAGGTCAGAGGATGCCTTGCGGAAGTCAGTTCTCTCCTCCCTTCCAGGGCTGGAACTCGGGTCACCAACCTTGTCAACAACTGCCTTTACCCTCTGAACCATCTCACCAGCCCTGGTTTTTGTACTTTTTGACTCTTTTAACATCAGCTTAAAACACACACACATTATATACCCAAAATATATACAAAAAATATTTTCTCTCTTCATATCCATATCTTATCATTTTTCTATTTAAAGTTGTTTTGGTTTTAGTTTTTACTTAAGCCTTTTGGCTAAGAGCAAAGATACATGGAGAACAGACAATAGTCCCCAAGCCTCAGGAAGCTTGGGGGTGAAGATAGAAGGGGCTGGCTAATGAATTCAGGGTAGAACTGGATAGGAGGAGTGGTTTCTGGAGTTCTGCAGCATAGTTAGAATAGCTGAGATCTGCAACAACTATTAAATACTTTCTAACAGCTAGTGGAAAGATTTTAAATGTTCCCAATACAGAGAAAGGGAAACCGAGGTGGTGAATATGCCAGTCTCCTTGATGATCACTACATGTATACATAAACTATCAGTGTACCCCTTAAATATGTTGCAATTTAAAATATCAATATATGTTGGCAAGATGGCTCAGTGGGTAAAGGTGCTTGCCTCCAAGTCTGAGTTTAATCCCCAGGACCCACATGGTAGGAGAGAATGGATGCTTACAAGTTGATCTCTGCTCACTATATGTGCACCATGGCACACACACACACACACCCAACACACTAAATAAATAAACACATATTTTTGGGGGTGTGTATGTATATATTTATTGTATTATATATATTTTAAATAAGATACATTAGCTCAGGCCTCGAAGGTCAAGATCATGACTATCACACTTCTGTCTCCACATCTTGTCCCACTGTAAAATCTTCAGGAAACAACACACATAGAGCTGACACTTGTGTTAACAACGCCTTCTTCTAGAATGTGCTCCCCCATCCTGTTGACAGAAGTTTCTGTCCCACAAGCTGCTCCCAAAAAATGACACAGAGGCTTAATATTAATTATAAGTGCTCGGCCATAGCTCAGGTTTGTTACTAGCTAACTCTTACATTTAAATTAACCCATATTTCTTTCTTTTTTTTTTTTTTTTTTTTTTTTTTTTTTTTTTTTTTTTTTTGGTTTTTCGAGACAGGGTTTCTCTGTGTAGTTTTGGTGCCTGTCCTGGATCTCACTCTGTAGACCAGGCTGGCCTCGAACTCACAGAGATCTGCCTGACTCTGCCTCTTGAGTGCTGGGATTAAAGGCATGCACTGCCGCCGCCACCACCCAGCCCATATTTTTTATCTATGCTTTGCCACATGGCTTGGTACCTTTTCTCAGTACTATGTGTCCATCTTGCTTCTCTCTGCATCTTTTGGTGACTCCTCTGACCCATCCTTCTTCTTCCCAGAATTCTCTGTTTGGCTCTCCCCCTACCCTTATCCTGTTGAGCTATTTGCCAGTCAGCTTCTTTATTAAACCAATCAGGGCAACATATATTCACACAGTGTAGAGAAATGTCACATTTCCTCCTTTTTGTCTAACTAAAATTGAAAGTTTCAACTTTAACATAGTAAAATTATATACAACAAAATGTCATCAAGTAAGAATTACAGTTACAACATCCAGTCCATTGGTATTTAGCAAATTTAGAGAGAATACTCTATTATTTATTCTATCTTGATGAGTCCAAAGCTCTGTACCTAATTTACCTTCTGTCATAACTAAGGAAAAGTTTAACTGACTATCTAGTCTTCAACTCCATCAAAGACCCCAGAAGTATGAAATGTTACCTAAACACGGGGACATCTGGCTGCCTGGTTAGTCACCCTAGTATCTTCTGTAACATTGGGGCATCCAGCTCTGGCCTGCAGGCCTAGTATATCTGACAGACGTTCTGAGAAGCAGGGAGTTTTGAAGGACTGTCCTGCCTGCCTTGTCTTGGCAGAGTTTGGCAGTTGCCTTTTTTGCATCCAGCTGGTCCAGTTTGGACAGCATACTGTCAGCAGTCAGGCAGTTTCTTGCCCAGTGGCTAACTTTTGCCAGAAAGAAATAAATTCCATATGGAGTTTCTTTGATGCCCATCATTTTCTTTTAAGTAAATTGGTGCTGCCAGAAGCAGACGAGTCTCACTATCATGAAAAGCCTTAGGTTATTAAACATATTAAATGTCATATTCTGTAGGTCTTTAAAGTGTTTGAAAACCATCTATCTAAATATATCTGTTTATGACCTTGAAAACATACCTAATGTGACTATAAGTTTGACTATTATAAATGACTATTAATCTGTATTTCTTAATTATACATTTCATTTTTAAATAAGCTGCATAAACACAATATGCTAAAATAGTTGTAACATACATACAGTATAGCAAAAATAACTTTAAATTTATATGAATAAACCAAAATCCATACCAATGTAAAATACTTTGATATTAATAGTTGTTTTTTCAGTTTAAAAGTAGACTCAATAATCCACGCTTTTACCCTACCATTTCTATATCTCTTCTTTTTCTTTTCAGAACAAGATCCCTGAATCTAATCTCCTTTGTTCAGCTTTTTTTCTGACCATTATCCATAACAACTTGTAACCAACCCCCCTTAAATAATAGCAAACATCCATAACCAATATTTTTGGGAATGTGAGCATTGTTCTATAGACTATTTCCTATTGTGTGTGGGCACTGGTATCTTTGGGGGAACCTTGAGAAAGTTGGAATAATAATGAAGTCCTGGCTGGAGTAGTCTGTGAGGTTGAACCATCTCAGCCAGCAGCCTTGAAGCTGATTTGGGTGCAGATTTTGAGGAGACTTTAACAGAGGCCTTTTGAAATGCTGGATCACCTGGGCCATCCATTTTTATTGGTGTTTGGTCCTCTTGTTCTGAAATGAATAAATGTTTAAAGGTAACATATATTACAGCTATAAAATATGTGGTGTTTACAAGTCAGTTAAAGTTTTTTTTATGTTTGAGCAGGTAAAATATACATTATGTGTCTTGTGGTTCTTTTAAGTTTATTTTTTTTTAATGTCTGTAGCCAGGACTTCAAGGGGTCTTCCCCAATCAAACCTGATTTTCTTTAACCCAGAATGAATCCATAGCTTCTCATTTCCTGTGGAGATAAAAGCATTACCTCTCCCCTAAAGCAACACACCTTTTTTCTTAAATTTTGAAGTCAAGAAATTTTTAAAATTTATAGGTTGGTTTAATCTAGCAGTTTTTATAATCCAGTGTCTCTTAGCAGCCAAAAAATTTAAAGACAACACAATAACATACAGGCTCTCTGTGTATTTCACATCTTTACATGGCTTTTTTGGTTTTTATTACTTTACTCCCTTTATAAGGACTTTATTACTTTAAACTAACTTTTATATGTCCTTTCTCTTTTTTCTCCCAAGCCTATCTATATTTTTAAACACACTGTGACCCATTTAGATTTTTTTTCTGTCTGATCTGTCTTTATTGCATATCTGTAACCTTTTCTGTCTGTGTGATCATATCCCCAAACCCACCACCCAGTGTTCAGCTCATGCTGGCGGCTCAAGCCTTCAGGCAGCTGCTAACATCTCTGTACTGTGGCTCACATCAGAGACACAAGACTAGGAAGCTGCATTTGGCTCCATCACTGCACGTTTTAGAACCTTCCCTCAAGTCTTGTCAGGTTCCATGCAGAAATTCCGGCAGACTTTTCTTTCCCTCCCACCAGTTTCCAAATAACCGACAAGAAGAAGAATATTAATTGTAAATGCTCAGTCGATAGCTCAGGCTTGTTACTAGCTGACTCATATTTAAATTAACCCATATTTCTTATCTATGCTTTGCCACATGGCTTGGTACCTTTTCTCAGTTCAACATGCCCATCTTGCTTCTCTCTGCAGCTGTTGGTGACTCCTCTGACTCTGCCCTTCTTCCCAGAATTCTCTGTTTGGCTCTCCCCCTACCCTTATCCTGTCGAGCTATTGGCCAGTCAGCTTCTTTATTAAACCAATCACGGCAACAAATAATCACACAGTGTAAAGGAATATTCAACAGTACCCTGTGTGTAACATTTGTTAATCCCACCAAACAAGAGTAAAGATCATTACCTGAATTCTTTGTTCAAATTATACAAGCTCTATTTTCTGTCAGACAGGGCTATCTCCCTAAAGTGGGGTTTGAGCATCAAACATAGGAAAAGGTGGGTTTTATATTAGCCCCCAAACTACAAGGCTAAGGGATTCCCGAGGGTTTTTGGTTACGTAGGAACTTGACAGAACAGCTCAAGATTATTTGGCAGAACATCTTTTCCGGGTGGAGGTCAGGGTATAGGGTGTGGAACATGTCAAATTTCCAGAAAATGGGTCCAGACATGGTCAAACCCAAGTTTTACAGAAAATGAGAATGAACTTATTTGATCTTGTAAGAAGATGGTTTTCAATCTTAAAGTGGAGACAGGCTGGCCCATCGCATTTCACAGTTTACTTTTTAAGTGTAGAAGGAGTACGTACTACAATAATGATAAAAAGTGTACTATAGTAAGCGCATGAGCCAGTAACTGTGACTTACCCCTACCAGATTTCTGTTACCGTCCTTGACTGTGGGCTGTACTCTGCACCTCCAGCGGTCCAGCAGGTTTGTTTACAGGCCGGTCCCACGGTGCATGAGGAATGCAGTTTTGCAACAGTGTTGTTTTTATATCTGCTGGAAGATGGCTGCACCTGATCTACTGCTGCCTCAGCTGCTGTCTCCACAGCCGCCTGGCCGGCGCAGCCTCCCTCCCTGCTGAGGCCGCAGGCCAGGGGAGCCTTGGCACCCCACCCCTGCTTCAGCTGCCTCCCCACAGGGAGACAAATGTTGTTTTGACTAAGTCTCTATCCTTTTATTTTACCAATAAAGACTTGGGTGCCAGGTGCTGGACTAAAAACCTGCTAGCTCAGAGAGGCAGAGAAAGCAACTGGGTGACCTTCCTCATCTGCAGTCGAAGGAGACTCTCTCCTACTCTGTCTGAAAACAAAACTCCCCCAACCAGATGTTCCTCCCTCCTACTTCTTGTGCCTCTCTTTCTCCAACCTCTGACTTCCGCTCACACTCTATGGTTACTTCCAATCAACTGGTTGTTTGTTCTGCCTCTCAACCTATGGCTGATTTTATTTAATGCAATCTAGGGGTTCACATTGTGATCAAATATCCCACAACACAACTGGAATGAGGTCACAGGCCATGGGAATTCTTCTGTTCCCTTGTAGTCTTGTACTTGGTCAGTCGTTGACGGAAGCGCTGTTCTATAGCTCCTACTGTTCATTGATAAAATGTGTCTGTGCCTCTCCACACTCATAGATAACCAATATCTGATGAACAAGTGTGTATCTGGAAAGGTCCTGTTTTCCTTTTAGGACAATGATTTAAAGAGTAAACAACACTTAACAGTGCACTTACGAATGCCACAATAGTGTCAGAGCATATTCATGCCGTCCCCGTCCTTTTGACTCCGGTTCCACAAGAGCCTGGGCGGTAGTAGGGCTGGCTTCATGTGTGTGTATTCAACGCAGCTACTGCGGCCCAAGGGCAAGGCTTAAAGAAGCCCCGTGCTTGGAGTTGATGGTGATTTTTTTCAGCAAGGTGTCATGTCTCACTCCTGTAATACTAGCACTAGAAAGATTGAGGCAGGAGAATTACCGTAAGTTTGAGGCTAGCTTGGCCTACATAGTGAGACTCCTGTCGTTTCCCCCTCCAAAAAAAGAATTATACAATAATACTTTCCTTGAATTTGTGGGGGGGGGGGTTAATTAATTTTTTATACATATATGTATGTTCATACCATAAGTGTAGGTGCTTGCAGAGGCCAGAAGAGGGCATCGGATCCCCTGGAGCTGGAGTGAGGTGCCTTATGTGGGTTCTGGGAACCAAACTCAGATCCTCTGAAAGACCAGCACACACTCTTAATTGATGAACCAGCTCTCCAGCTCTGAATGAAGTGTGTTTTATAATGAAGTGTCCTGAGTGAAAGGATTAAAAAAAAAAAAAAAAAGGAAAGAAAGGCGGGCAAAGTGGGAACCTTTCCACAGGCCCTGCTGAGGTACGCCACTAAGCAAGACCTCCAGGTGCGACAGGGTTAGTGCGAGAGGTTTATGGGGGGTGAGGGGTGTGGTGAGGAGTGAAAGGCCGGCTGGGGGAGGGGGGTGAGAGAGGCAGACAGACAGAACAGGGAAGAGGAGAGTGGGAGACAAGAAGGCAAGAGAGGAAAGAAAAGGAAGATGGATAAGAGAGATAAAGGAGAGAGCTGTGCCTGGCGGACACTTTTAAGGGGCACACATGTCGCATAGCTGACGTGAAAGGCACCTGGTGACAGGTGATGACGTAACTCCTGTGCCTGGCGGGAACTACCGCTGAGACCAGGGAGCATGGCAGGGGCACTTGGAGCCATGCTCATGCCAGATCCCCGTCTGCCTTCTCAAAAACTTCCAAACTTCTCCCTCACACTCCTCAACTCCACTGTAGCCATGAGTGGCCAGCAAGGTTGTAGGGACAGAGCCCTCTGAGCCCTCTGAATTTCAGGGCAGGGTGGAACCACAGCACACTAGCCAAGCCACTGAGGAGGAGACTGTCACCCACCGTCCCTATGGGAAGCCCATCTATGGGAAGGGAAGATGGACATTGGTGCTTTGGTCCAGGCCCAGATTTTACATGGGCTTTATGAATTGTGTAGTGGACCCAGGTGATAGTTACTATTATCCTCATCCAGTTTTATTACATTTTATTTATTTAGTGAGAGTGTGTGTGTGTGTGTGTGTGTGTGTGTGTGTGTGTGTGTGTGTGTGATCTGCATGTGGAAGTCAGAGGACAGTTTCCAGGAGTTTTCTCCTTCCATCTTGCGGGTTGGGTCTTGAGCTCAGGTGCTAAGGCCTGGCAGCTCACACCTTTACCCACTGAGCCATCTTGCCAGTCCTGTTATCCCATCATTTAAAGAGGGAAACTTGGACCAAGACAGTGTATCTCTCAAGCCCATGTTATGCTGCTAGTCACAACATAGAACTACCTCTCTCCTTAGGTAACTTCTCATGTGAAGTGTAACAATGTGGGGTTTTGAAATTAACCAATTCAATAAAAGTATTAAGTAATAACAGCCGCAGAATGTGGCAAAATATGCGCATGGCTTCTTACGGGTCACAGTTGGAGGAGCTGCTAGGTTGGGGTGTGTGACACAGGTCAGCCATGTTTGAAGCCATCAGCTCATAAGCCACACACTCTACTAAGGCCTCGGAGAAACAGGGACAAGGCAAGACAGTGGCCAGCACCACAGGCCAGGCCCCCGATGACCCGCCCTGTCACTGTTGCCATGGCCACGCACTCGATGGTGAGAATGGCAAGTTTAGGAGCAGAAGTTGAATGGTAGCAGGACTCGTTTTATTTTTTTTATTATGTATACAGTGTTCTGTCTGCATGTTTCCCTGCAGGCCAGAAGAGAGCATCAGATCTCATTATCGATGGTCATGATGCTGGGAATTGAACTCAGGACCTCTGGAAGAGCAGTCAGTGCTCTTAACCTCTGAGCCATCCATCCCAGATGGGAAGGGGAGGGGAGGGAGGGAGAGAGACAGAGACAGATGGAGACAGAGAGAGACAGGGAGACAGAGATGGACAGAGACAGAGGAGAGAGAAGGAAAAAGAAATTGCTGTGGTATGTTGTGGATGCTTTGTTTTAAAATCTCCCACATGGGCTCGGATGCATAGTTGTCTTATTTAAGTTGGGATTTTTCTTACACATGCTTGTGTGCATGAGTACTCATATGGACTATTGAATCTTTCCAAGTGTCTTTGCACATGGCTCTCCAGCTTTCCTCTCTCAACTCGGTGCTTTCATACACACTGGATATACCAAAAGGCACATCTTGCTTTTTAGAGTGAAACTGTCTAAAGGATGAGTAACAATGCCCATTCCGGCAGTCTTTAATTCACAATTATTTAGATAGGGCTGGAGGGAGTCTTAGCTATTCACAGGCTGGGGCAAGAGGCTAGCAGAGCCAGGAGTTGAAAGCTATATATACTAGGCAGAATAGTGGCAGATGGTCTGGAAAAAGTTATCTCACTGTGTCTGTCTCATCAGGTCACGGTGTAAACTTTGTCAGCCTGTTCTCTCCCCCCCAACCCCCAGACAGGGTTTCTCTGTGTAGCTTTGCGCCTTTCCTGGAACTCATTCTGTAGCCCAGGCTGGCCTCGAACTCACAGAGATCCGCCTGCCTCTGCCTCCCGAGTGCTGGGATTAAAGGCGTGTGCCACCACCGCCCAGCTTGTCAGCCTGTTCTTGTCCATGGTTTTTGTTTGGTTTTCTTTGCTTTTTTAGACAGTCTCCTGTAATCCAATCTGGCCTCAAACTTGCTATGTAGACAAGACTGGTTTTGGGCTCTGACCTCCCACTTCCCACAGGCTAGCTTTCCCCCTTCACTTTAGTGATTAAGTCAGCTGTAAAAACAAGAAGAGAACATTTCCAAAAATCCAGAAAGCCCAGGATTGTGCCTGCTTTTGGTTCAGTGCAGGATAACACTGCCCCACATTAGCAGACCATGAAGCTGGGGTGTAGCTCAGTGGCAGAGTGCTTGCCTGGTATGCACCAGACCTTGGATTCAATACCCAGCACAAGGTAAATGGGGATGGTAGCACATGCCAGTAATCTCAGCCTTTACAAGGTAAAGGCAGAAAGGATCAGAAGTTCAAGGTCATATTGACTTTACCTGTTTCCTATTTTGTGTGCATTCTCATACATGCGGTGTGGAGGCCGTGCGCTGGAGATCAGAGGCCAGCTTGAAGGAGTTGGTTCTCTCCTTCCACCATGTGTGTCCTGGGAATAGACCAGAGCTCAGACACTTTAGCATACTGAGCTGTCTTACCATGCGGGTTTGGATACTGACCTTAAACAAAACCGTGGGCTGGAGCAGTGGCTTGGTGGTTAAGCATCCTGGCTGCTCTTTCAGAGGACTCTTTGGTTCCTGGCACCCACACGAAGGCTTATAACTGTCTGTAACTCCAGTCCAAGGCTATGTATGAGATACCCTCTTCTGACCTCCATGGGCACCAGGCACATGTGGGACACATACATACATGCAGACAAAATACCCATACATGGCATAAAAATAAACCTTTAAAAATGCTTTAAAAAAAAAAAGAATGTCTAAAAAACAAACATTCTGTGAGGACAGCTACAAAAAAAAAAAAAAAAAAAAAAAAAAAAAAAAAAAAAAAAAAAAAAAAAACAAAGAATGTCTCAACTTCTGTGGGAGGCCAGCTCCCACCTTTTAAAGTTCCTATGAGGAGGAGAGAGGAATAAGAAACTTTTCAAATAGAAAGATAGTAAAGAAAAGACAGACAGAAACAAGGATAGCTTCGGGTGGACCTGGATCAAAATCCACGAGCCCCTTCTGTCTCTTCAAAAGGACTGTTTATAACAATGCCAAGGTGTGGGGCAAAAGACCTCTCCTTGCTTGATCAAAGCACACTGCACAGCCAAGTGCAGACCCTTCCAAACACCTGGTAACCATGCCTGTGGTCAAATCATCCCCTTATGCAGCCCTGCTGGGTAAAGCAAGCTCAGATCTCATTAGGAAACCTCTGTGGGTCTCCACAAACTTCTGAGAAATACCAAATAAATAAATAAATAAATAAATAAATAAATAAAATTCCACCAAGACTTACCAACTGGTAATTATACTTGTTAGTCTTCCATTTGCACACCTTGTTTAACCCAGAAAACCCAAAATTATCTAAATGTTGCTTATTTCGTTATCCTTTTGTCAATGCAATATTTTTTTTTTAATCAAAAGTCTTTTGCCCCTGATGTCACTGCATTGAAACAAACTACTGGACTCAGGGATCACTTGCCTTTATAAAGGAAGGGAAGAATGTACGTGAAACCTGAGGTCTCAAAATACCCTCACTGAAAGACCTCAGGGCCCTGGTGTGGTGGTACACAACTTTAATCCCAGCACTCAGGAGGCAGAGGCAGGCAGATCTCTTCTTAGTTAAGTCCATCCTGGTCTACAGAGCAAGATCCAGGACAGCCTGGGCTATACAGAGAAACTGTCTCAAAAAACCAAATAAGTAAATAAATTTTATAGACTTTCTATGATTATGATATATTCATGTTTTTTCTTGAATAAATCCCCCCTTTTTCTTGTTTTTTCTCATTTTATAATTTTCTTCTAATCTCTTTATAATGTAAACATTTAATTAATAGGATTTTCTCAAGTCCTTTTTAAAGTATTTAAAAATAACTACCACTCCTATCCAAATGCTTTACTTAACCCACTTCTTCCTTCCCAAAGCCAAGATGAAATGTTGAGACTGTGAGATCCAGCAACCCTCTCTAGACTTCTTGTATTTTGTCAAAAGAATTTAGAAATTTTATCCCCATTGCAGTCTTAATCTTTATTATAAATTTGAAGTTATAAACCTGTCTTTTAGATTTAACTATTGTTTAGTTTCTATATATGTATTAAGTGGTATTAAGTCCAAAGAAATCCCTTTCCCCAAAGCCTGGCATTTAGACAAAAGGCAGCATTCCCTCAGACACTTAAGAAGATAGTTCCTGCTTGCTAAAAGGAGTCATCTCCTCAGCCTGGCAAAAGTGACATCAGCTCTTCCATTTACCCATGCCTGTGGTGTCTATCACCATATCAGGGTCTGTGCTAGCCCCTGGACTCTCTCATTCCCTACTGTCAAGTGTCTCTTACAGAGTCCTGGCTGGCATGCCCCACCTCTACCCTAAACCTCTCCCTCTCCCAGCTTCTCTTTCCTATTTAACTCAACCATTTGGCTACTTTCCATCTTGTCTTCCCCCTTGGCTCCACTCTGGGTCCTCGGCTCCTCTCTTCAACTCTGTGTTCCCTCCCTCTCCTCTCATGGCCCTTTATTCTACTGGCCATGTTCAGTCTGGACTCTTTCAGATGCCTCTGGCTGTACTCTCCCTCATATCCACACAAAAACCTTCAACTATACCTAGGAGTGGTCATGTCCTCATCTTCATTTAAATGGCACCTGCATATTCTCTTTTAATTCTGTACCCTCATCAGTGCTCCCATCCAGAATTTACATATCAACAATAAGGGCAAAACCTCCCCACAAAAATTTAAAGATTGAGCAAGTAGTTTGCAGGGAAGAAAAAAAAAAAAAAAAACACCAGGAGGCAACAGACTGGAAAGTTGCTGACCTGATAGTAAGCAAGCAGACAGCTGCAAACAGGCTAGGATCTGCTGCCCCAAAGGACAAGATTGAAGGGTGGCCCAGGCCCAGAGCCAGAAGCATACCACGGGCAGACCCCTTCACCCTGCAGCTAGTACACCTGCGGGGCTTTTAGTTTGGAGTCTAACTTTTTTAAGGTTTGTTTTTATTTTTAATTATATGTGTATGGGGGAAGGTGGGTAAGTGCCTGTGCCTGCAGAGTCCAGAAAACGGTGCAGGATGCCCTGGAGCTGGACCTACAGTTGATTGGGAGCCTGAGTGGTAGGCCTGGGTCCTCTGAAAGAGCCGTACAGGTTCATAACCGCACAGCCATCTCTCCAGGACCGGAGTCTAAACTTTTTAACTCTAGGATGTCATTTTCCAGGGCTTAAGCGAACATCCTGTAAGCACCTGTACTAACTCTAGAAAGACTCTTCCTCTCCAAACCAAGTGACAAGACGAATATAGTAGAAATAGAAATGTAGTTATTTCTAACAAACTTTTTAAAGTGTGTGCAAAACATAGAATGCATAGAAAAGCCACATGTCGTGGATGAAGGCTCGGGATCTGGAAAAAAGGGAGGACGCTTTCCTGCAGGCACGCATAGTAGGCAGGATATAAGGACATCCCCAAACTCTGTAAACCAAGGTGCATAATGTCCGCCCTCCTCCGTGGGCGTGGCCTGAGCCGGCTTGTCTAATAGGAGTGGTCAGGGGCGGGGCGCTTCCTCTGTACATCTTCTAGCTTAGGAGAAAAGCAGCCCAGACTTTGCGTCCTCTCATTGGTCAGGGAAGAAACCAATCGCGGCGAGTCTTGTTAGAGTCATCGCCCTAGCAACGCAAGGAGCCGCTTGGGAAAGATCCCGCCTGAGGCTCTCCGTCTCTGCTTCCACACAAGGTGCAGGAGGCTGCCCAGGAGCTGTGGCCTGCAGAGATGGACTGCGACTTAACTACGAGCCCTGGATATCCTCCCGCCAGTGCGTCCTCACCTGAGCAAGCCCCTGGCCCGCTGCCACGCCAGTCTAACCCCTGCCACCTCCAAACCCCACTCAGCCCACTAACGAAGCTGTCCTTGCTTGTGCCCACAGCTTCCAAGGGCCAGATGATGGAGGAGCGTGCCAACCTGATGCACATGATGAAACTCAGCATTAAGGTCTTACTCCAGTCTGCCCTTAGTCTGGGACGCAGTCTGGATGCAGACCATGCCCCCTTGCAGCAGTTCTTTGTAGTGATGGAGCATTGCCTCAAACATGGGCTGAAAGGTGAGCCGGGGCCGTTTAGGAGCATAGAAATGTGGGCTAAGTCTTTGCCCTCGCTAGTGCCAAGCATTGTGGTGGGTGTAGAGAGGAGAGCAGCACACAGAAGAGACAAATTCCCTGTGATCGAGAGCAGTGCTGTTCGGTACAAACGGCACTGCAAGCCGCAGAGGCCATTCTTAGTTCTCTGGTAGGCACTTTCTAATAGTGAGGTTTAAAATCGGCCATGTTTCACATCGCCAGCACATGTCCAGTTCCGCGGCTGCACTAGCCACGCTGCAGGAGCACCGCTAGTAACACGCGTGGCTGTCCGTGTTCTCGGGGAACATAGTGTTAAAGGCAAGACAGTGAACACAGAAACAGAATTACAAACCGCTACCGATTCGGGGGAGCAAAACAAGTGAGGTGGTAGAGATGAAGACAGGGAACGTTCAGGTGCAAGAAGAAAAGTTCTTTCTGAAGGGGTGACACGTGAGCTGAGACCTAAGGAAGAGAGAACGCTGCAGAGATCTGGACCCACAACTTCCCCAGCACAAGAGACAAAACCAACAGAGGCAAAGGTGCAGACGCCCTGAGCGGATCAACCTTGGCTGGAGGCAGACACCTGGTAGCCAGGGAGTGTGGAGTGAAAGAATGGGAGGTGAGACCCAGGAAGCGGGGAGGGCTGGATCATGCAGGCCCTTAAGAGGTCATGACAGGGAACTGTATTTTCTTCTAAGTGGCTTTGAGGGAGAAATGTGACTTGGTTAGCATCTTTAAAAAAAAGGAAAGAAAAAAACTTCCCAAATCGAGAACAAGTTATAAGGGTAAGGAATGAGGATTTAGGAAAAGCAGTTCAGTCACTGTGGCAGTTCAGTAGGGAAGAGGCTGTGACAGTTGGGATTTGATCACTGATGCTGCCACCAGGACAGCGGTGGCAAGATGTGGCAGATTTCAGTTCATAAGCAGCAAGTTCCTGAAGAACAGATCATGATAACAGAGAAACCATGCTGTCAAAGGGAAGCAGAGCTGATTTGTCCCGTGGCCTCTCCTAGTCCGAAAGGCTGGGTCATAGACTTGAGCGTGGAGCTGTGGAGCTGCGCTTGGCCTTTGGAAGAAAGCCTGTGGGCCCCAGAAGAAACTGCACCCTCTTCTCATGACTAACACTGTTGTTTTCTCTTTTAGTTAAGAAGAGTTTCATTGGCCAAAACAAATCTTTCTTTGGTCCGTTGGAGCTGGTGGAAAAACTTTGCCCTGAAGCATCAGATATAGCCACCAGTGTCAGGAATCTTCCGGAATTAAAGTAAGAAGTGCTAATGCTGCCTGAATGTTTGCTTTTTACTCTGCTGTTTGCCTCCCCTCGGTTCTTTTCTAATTTGGAACACTGTAACAGGATCCATGCTCGGCTTGGATTCTAATCCTGCCTCTGCTGCTCATGGTTCACATGACCTTAAGTAAGACGTGAGCCTTCCCGGGCCTCAGACTCCTGCTCTTGAGTGTGAAGGCAGCGGCTGCCTCGTGGTTCACATAGTTTAAATCTGTTGTTGGGGCTATGGGTGTGGCTCAGCGGTTAAGAGTGCTTGTTGCTCTTGCAGAGGACTGGAGTTTTGTTTCCAGCACCCACATCAGGTGGAGCGTGGGAACCAGGGAACTTGCAGCTGTGTCTCCAGCCCAGTGTGGTACATCTTACGACGTATTTTAGCACAAATATCAAATTGCATATATGAGCCTGTGCCTCAGAATCTTGTGAGACATGAACACTTGAAGTGCCTGTGGTGCAAAATTCAAAAAGTACCTAACTTGTACAGTGAGCATTCTCTCTGCTCACACAGTACCTCTCTAACCCCTAAACTACCATGTGACCCCCCACCTCTGTGTGTGTGTGTGTGTGTGTGTGTGTGTGTGTGTGTACACCCCTCCCCCAGCTCATTTGAGTTCCTTCTGTATTTGTTGCTGTTATTATGCCTTAGTGGTCTGATTCTCTGAATTCTAGGACAGCCGTGGGAAGAGGCAGAGCTTGGCTTTATCTTGCTCTCATGCAGAAGAAACTGGCAGATTATCTGAAAGTCCTCATCGACAATAAGCATCTCTTAAGGTACCCATCATTGTGTTTGTCTTGTACTTTGTAGTTGCCGCACCGTCTGTAGATCCTTGTGAAATAGAGGAACTCGGATATTCATAGCTAAGATCGAAATCACTACTAATCTCAGTGCTCTGAGGCTTGAAGTGTTTCTTTGTTGAGCCCTAACATCTCAGAAGCATTATAAACAAGACTCTCATTGTAAATGAGACTTCATTTTGAAATTCTGAAGATAATCTCCCAAAATATCAATACTTATAATTTACTGACTGGCAGCCCATTCAATTAAGTTTCAATAAAATGGTACTTATTAGACTGGATGATAACAGGAATAAAATAACTTTTGAACTGGGGACTGTGGGTGATTTTTTTTTTTTGTAAGAGAACATAGGTACATAATCTAGCTGAAGATTTCATATCCAGTTTGTAAAATGTATGTTTCTTAGCATTAGTAAAAACTTAAGGGCTGGAGAGTTGGCTCAGCAGTTAAGAGCATTGGCTGTTCTTCTAAAGGTCCTGAGTTCAATTCCTAGCAACCACATGGTGGCTTACAACCATCTGTAATGGAATCTGATGCCCTCTTTTGGCATGCAAGCATACATGCAGATAGAGCACCATATATATAAAATAAATAAAACTTTAAAAATTATTTTTTTGTTGCCGGGCGTGGTGGCGCACACCTTTAATCCCAGCACCCGGGAGGCAGAGCTAGGCAAATCTCTATGAGTTTGAGGCCAGTTGCTCTACAAAGTGTAGGCTCCAGGATAGGCTCCAAAGCTACAAAGAGAAACCCTGTCTAGAAAAACAAAAACAAAAAAAAATTATTTTAAAAAATCTTAAATAGTGGCTATTACTGAAATTTTTGACTGACTCATTTTTTTAATTTAATTTTTTTATTTTATAATTTAATTTAATTTTACATATCAGCCACGGATTCCCCTGTTCTCCCCCCTCCCGCCCGACTGACTCATTCCTTATATTTATGGCTATATAAACAAGAAGCCATTATAAACGGGATTTTCTCTAGACTGAAAATTGATATGGCAGAAATCTCTAGAGTTAATTCTCTTATCCAGTTCAGATAAAAATATCCTTTATATCTTGGCCTAGACTCAGATATTTCAGAATTTAAATCAGCCTCAGGAGTTCAGGGATTAAAGGTGTGCAACACACACACACACACACTCTCTCTCCAGTTGGTTCCAGAGATCAACACAGGTTGTCAGGCTGTTGGCAGGTGCCTTTGTGAACTGCCACCTCCCAGGCCAGCCCTGGTGACCTAATGTTTGAGATAGAAGTTCCACGTACAGAGAGGAGCCAGTGAAGACACAGGAACACAAAGCAGAAAGACAGGAAGACAGTGGCCAAGAGTGGATGAGAAGGACCGAGATCCAGAGATCCAGATCGAAGCAGAGGAGCCTGGGAGGCAGCTTGGCAGCTTTCTGTTGCTGTCATAAAACCTGAGAGAATCAGATTTGAATCAGCCAGAGCTGTCTCAGTATCTAAACGGCTTGCTGTGCAGGCGTGAGGTTCAATCCCCAGCACCTCCACTACAAAACTGGATTTGGAAACTGTTGTTCATGCAGAGAAAATATCATACAGACACATAGAAAAAATGATATTAAAGTTAGACATCTGAGGAACAGCATCTGAGGCACCTGAGGTTGACCTCTGACATGCACACACATATGCATGCACAGCCACATACATGGTTCCTCGAAAACACATGTACATCTATGAAAGAAAAAGAAACGGTTTGTTTGGCTCACAGTTGAGTCCATAGCTGGTCCTCTTGCTTTGTGCCTGTGGCAAGGCAGCAGATTGTGAGGGAGGCATTTGGTAGGGAGACTAAAAACTGCTGGCTTCCTGGTCACAGAGAGGGAGAGGAAAAGGAAAAAGGTCGCACCTTCCTTCAGAGCACACCTCTAGACCTAACGACCTCTCAGTTGGCCCCACTTATGGTTTTAGCAGCATCAAACTGGGGAGCAGCTGTGCCACATGGGCCTTTGGAGACGCTTAGGATCCAACTACAGCAGAAGAGGAAGTGCTCGAGGTGGTGGGAGGAAGGAAGCTCCCTGAGGGCCTTTGCTCCAGGGTGGGGCTGGAAGCCAGGTGGCAGCCAGGCAGGCCAGGGCAGGACGGGTGGGTGAGGAGTGATGTGTCTCTGAGCAGCTTCCTGACATGTCAGTCTCTCACAGTGAGTTCTATGAGCCCGAGGCACTAATGATGGAGGAAGAGGGCATGGTGATTGTCGGTCTGCTGGTGGGACTCAATGTTCTGGATGCCAATCTCTGCTTAAAGGGAGAAGACTTGGACTCTCAGGTAATATGGGATTTGGGCTTTGGTGGAATGAATCAGGCCAGGGATTTTTTACATGAAATCTGCAGACATGCACTGAACCTAAGAAAGGGGCAGAAGGCAGGAGGCCTTGGTAGAGGTTGGGCAGACTGCAGTGCTGGGGAGGTGGGAAGGGGTTGTCTCGGAAGAGTGAAGAAGTAACGTGGGCAGAAGCGGGACGTGGCTCAGTTGGCAGAGTGCTTGCGGACCATACACAAGGCCTTAGGTTTGGTTCCTAACTCCACGTAAACCAGGCATGGTGGTGCCTGCCTGTAATCCCGGCAGGCACTCTGGAAGTGGAGCCAGGAGGTCATCCTCAGTACATAGCCAAGTTCAAGGCCAGTGTGGGATACATGAAACCATGTCTCAAAAAAAATAAGAGATGGGACTGGAGAGATGGCTAAAAGCACTGGTTGCTCTTCCAGAGAATCAGGTTTAGTTCCCAGCACCCACATAGCCACTAACAACTCCAGTTCCAGGGGAGCCAACGCCCTCCTCTGGCTTCCACAGGCACTGCATGTGATATACAAGATATACAAGCAGGCACAACCATTCACATCAAATAAATATAAATATCGCCCCCCCAATAGATTTTTTCAAAGAGAGAGAGAGAATAAACTAAACTTTACATTGTATCATTTTTTTAAATAAAGAGAGGCTGGGAGTAGTGGTGTAGGCCTTTAATACCAGCACTGGGGATGCAGAGGGAAGGTGGATCTCTGTAAGTGCCAGGCAAGCCTGATCTAGTGAGTTTGGAGCCAGCAAGGTAGTGAGACCCTCCTCAAAAAAAGGTGAGCCCGCCGCCTGCTCTCAAGAGCCTCACTGGCTTCTGAGCACCTCTTTCTAATCCTTAGGCTGAAGCCTGTATAACATACCTTTAATAAAATAGTCGGCTCTGCCCAAAGAATCAAACAGAAGACACCCAGCGTCAACCTGGGGCCCTGAATCCATACACACTAATGTGCACACACCACAGACAACAGCTTACACACATCCACACACACAAAAAAATTTAATAAAAATAAAAGTCCTGTTCTAAGCTGGGCAGAGTAGCACATACTGAGAAGCCAGGTACTTGGGGGACCAGGGCAGGAGAGTTGCAAGATTGAGGACAGGCTGAACCATTTAGTGAGACTTTGGTCTCCAAAAATGTAGAGGTAGATCAGTAGATAAAGAGATAGACAGACAGATGGATATCTCCAGGAAAGGTAAATGTATATACTGTTTTATTTTCGCTTTCTAATTTACTTTGTGTTTTTATTAGAAGTGGACTTTGAACGCCATCAGATGTCTTGTTTGGTTGGCACCTGACTTAAACAGAACAGTTAATGTGTGACTTTCCCATAACAGTACTGCTGCTGTGTTCCTAAAATAAGGCCTACTTGGTCATTGTGTCATTTCCTGTACCCCCAAATCATGTGTTTCTGCTTAACGTGTGAAACTGTTCTGAGTTTCCCGTGGGCCTTTGCCCCCTCCAGGGATTATGCTCCCTCATAGGGTCACCCTCCTGTTCTCTAATACACTTCAGTAGAACACAAAGTTGGCTCTTTACTTGTTGGGTTTCTTCTTTGAAAGTTTATATTCCCTTAAAAAAAAAAATCGTGTGTGTGTATTCCTAAATACATAAGTACAACCTGCTCAGTCTGTATAAAGTTACTTGTATGTGTGTTTTGAGGGCTGATCATTTAGTGTTAGATAACCAACTGGTATGCTCTTCCCTGAGGAAGACTTTCTCCAGATCTCAGTGTTCCTTAGTTGGCTGCAGTTCTTTGTGTAGGCTGAAGCCTCATGGGCTTCCCCCTCTTCATAACCCCCATGCTCATTAGCATGTCTATTATTGTTGTCCTTGTTCAGCTCATGTTGAGGCTGTCACATTGATGAGACTTCTTAAGTAGAGCTCCAGACATTCTGAGGAGACACAACCTCACAGCAAACTCCCCGCTTCTCTGACTCTGTTTTTGTTTTGTTTTGTTTTTCGAGACAGGGTTTCTCTGTATAGCTTTGCGCCTTTCCTGGAACTCACTCTGTAGACCAGGCTGGCCTCGAACTCACAAAGATCTGCCTGGCTTTGCCTCCCAAGTGCTGGGATTAAAGGTGTGTGCCACCACCGCCTGGCTTTCTCTGACTCTTTTTTTTTTTTTTAAAAAAAGATTTATTTGTTTTATATATATATATAAACACTATATAGATATATAGTGTTCTGCCTGCAGGTCAGAAGAGAGCACCAGATCTCATTACAGATGGTTGTGAGCCACCATGTGGTTGCTGGGAATTGAACTCATGGCCTCTGGATAAGCAACTGGTGCTCTTAACCTCTGAGCCATTTCTCTTGCCCTCTCTGACTCTTAAAATCCTTCTGTCCCTCTTTGGCAATGATCCCTGAGCCTTAGGGTGGGAGTTGTATTACAGATGTGTCCGTTGGGACTGGGCTCCACAGCTCTACATTTTGATTGGTTGTGGTTTTCTGTAATGGTCTCCAGTTGTTGCAAAGAGAAGTTTTCTTTAATGAGGGTAAGGACTACACTCATCTGTGGGTATAAGGATAAATAGTTAGAATGTAGTTCAGTATTAATGCTGGTTTAGTAAAGTGGTGGTTGTAGGTTCCTCTCAAAAATCCACGACTTCCCTAGCTCTGGCAGAGGCAGGCGGATCTCTGTGAGTTCGAGGACAGCCTAGTGTACAGACTGAGTTCCAGGACAGGCTCCAAAGCTACACAGAGAAACCCTCCTGTCTCAAAACCAAAAAAAAAAAAAAAGAAAGAAAGAAAGAAAAAATTAAAATAAAAGTATAAAAGTATTTTTGTACCCCAAAACCTTTGTCCTTCGTTGCTTTATAAATAATAAAATATAAATAAATAAATAAATAAATAAATAAATAAATAAATAAATAAATAAAATATAAAAATAAAAAATCCTCCTTTGGATGCATGTACAGTAGAAGAATGACCGTGCTGAATTTCAGGGCTTACAAGGTCTGTGGGAATGAGGGCTGCCATGTCTTACCTAAGCCTGTGGCCTTTATTCTCTCAGGTTGGAGTGATTGACTTTTCCCTCTATCTGAAGGATGTGCAGGATCTCGACAGCGGCAGAGAGTGAGTACTGTGTTGCTTGTAGCTCCTCACCAGCCGGCAGGACGGTGGCTTGGTCTGGCTCTGCACTTTTAGCTTTGTTGAGTTAGTTTAGTTACAAGAGGTGAATCTCATGGCATCCTCACCGTTTCAGGAGTTGAGCTCGGAATAGAGCATGCATGTGAAAGTTCCTTTTCATACCACCTCCTCTGCCCATTCCAGCCTAGTCTCACTCCTCTCCCCATAGGAAGCTGCTGTGGTCACTTCCTTCCAAACGTGTGCGTGCGTGCGTGCGTGCGTGCGTGTGTGCACGCACGCATATGCCACAGCACAGGTGTAGGTCAGGGGACAACAGAGTTGGTTCTCTCTGTCTGCCCTTAGGTCATCAGACTTACACAGCAAGTGCTCTACCCGCTGGACCATTTCAGTAGTCCTTCAGTTTTATTTTATTGAATATCCAAAGCATCTTGAGATTCTCTACCAGGAAGGAGTTAAAAGAATCATGGGCCATCTGTAGTGGACACACCATTATGTGTTATGCAGATGTGAAGAGAGAATCAGAGCTGCTTGCAGAGTGGACTTTGAGATTTTTCCCAAAAGATGATGGGTGGGAAAAGTAGGATGCCAAGGAATATATGTATTCCTTTTCTATAAGCCAAGAAGTTCAGTATATATGCATGCTATGTATACTGCATTTATGTTAGCTAGAGTGATGGTTATATGCCCAGAGAAGGACACTCAAGCCATTACTGTGGGTTCCCTGGGAGAGCTGTGTAAAGGGAAGAACATGTAAAAGAAGGGAAAAAATAGCAGCTGAAAAACAAACCAGCACCTGTGGCATGAAACGGTGAACTACACGTGTAACTTTATGTGGACTACATGTGTAAATGTATGTGACATTACATATGTCAGTGTGTGTGAACTACGTCTGTAACGTATGTTAAAGAGGTCACAGGAAGCAGTGAGGTGGTTCAGTGGGTAAAGGTGCCTGCTGCCAACCTGGGTTCAATCCCTGAGACCCAGAGGCTGAGTGAACTGACAAGTTGTCCTCGGACCTGCACGTGCACATGTGCGCACACACAAACACACACACACACACACACAGATGTGATTTAAAGAAAGAAGGGGCTGGAGAGATGGCTCCATGGTTAAGAACGCTTGCTGTTCTTCTACACAACCCACATCAGGTGGCTCACAATTACTTGTAACTCCAGCTGCGGGAGATCTGACACACTCTTCTGGCTCCCGTGGGTACTTGCATATGCTGCATATACTGACAAACAGGAAAACACATACATTTTTAAATGACTGGAATTTTTTAAAAAAGGAATCAGTCAGTCAGAGGGAAAGCTTGACTGCCAAATGGTGAGGACTTTTTGACTCGAACTTCCCTGGCCTGTAGGTTGCTCTCCCGTGCCCTGCAAAGTCTGTTTCCTTCAGAGTATATCCGCTTCTTTCAGGAAAGTGAGACTGAGTCCTCTGCCACTTCTGGAGGCATTGTGTGTGTCAAGCAGGCGTGTTCACCATGCACAAACACCCCTGGCTTTCTGTGCCCTGCAGAAGCCCAGGCAGTCTATCTGCAGACTTGCTGTCAGGGTGGCCTGTCCTCAGGCCTTGCTGCTGGGTCAGGCCGGCCCTGCTCTGTTTACTCATAGGTAGCTCTGACTGCTTCTTGGTTTCTGCAAAGTCTTCAGAAGGGCGGGGGACCGTTAGAAGTGGTCTGACATGAACTTAAGAAGTTGTTATCTTTGTGGACTCTTTTCACAAGGCATGAGAGAATTACCGATGTCCTCGATCAGAAAAACTATGTGGAAGAACTTAATCGGCACTTAAGGTAAGGCTCGCTCCTCCTCAGTGCCAGCTTTACTCTGTTTCCATACCGGAGAGCTTTGCAGGGGACCCACTGTTTTAACTGTCATAGCTACATTTTGTCCAAACCGAGAGACCAGTTGTAATCACTCAAGCCACATTCATGCGTCCAGCCTGGAAGAGGACGCCTTCCTGATGAACAGCTTTGGGGGGCTCTTTGGCTTTGTTTGTGCTGTTATACAGCATCGAGAGGTAAATACGCAGAGCATGCAGCCTCTGCCCCTACCCCACAGCCTTGGGGAAAGAAACAAATACTATGAAAATGGAAGGAAGGGCTAGAGAGAGAG